>NW_021319250.1:134117-161778 GCF_001605985.2 Dendrobium catenatum | reverse complement strand
TTCGTCTCGGCTTCTAATCTCTTTCGTCTCTCCGCAAGTGCCACTCCATCTGTATCTTTCGTCTCTAAGTAAAGCAACTTTAGGGTGTCTTTGATTTCGAGTCAAAAGTTGTAATCCGTCGTCGTTTGTAATGTTTTTTAAAATTTCTTCTTTTTAGTTTAATTTGAAATGTAAGAGTTTGTTCTTCTTCATCTTAGTCGCATCTTTCGTGATTTAGTGGGTCGTCGGTTAAGGACCAATCATTCGTTTGGGTGAGGGGTATAGGCTCCCTATATTTCTTGCCCCCACCAAATTACATATCATAAAAAAATATAATATTAATAGTGAGCAAATAGATAATAATAATAATACTTGATGCATTATGTATAGAGAAGGAAATATCATTATTGTAATTAAAAAGTCATGTGTACTCACATTGAATATTTTCAAGATTTAATATTTTTCAAAACCTCAAGCATTGTTGTAGATTCCAATACTCATATCAACTTAATTATAAAATCATCCACTATCCAAATAACATTAATATGATCTTAAACCTTCAACTTAGAGTTCTCAATTATAAAACAACAATTCTGGTATGTGTGAAATACACCGTTTATGCTTGTGACGTCTAACTTCTCCTATTTCCAACACCTAAAATAATGCAAATCTTTATTACTTACTCATTAAACATAATTCATTTTCCTTTAATTAATATTTTAATGTTAATTATTTTCGTATTTAATTAAACCCTGATTTAAAAAAATCTAAAATATTATCTAAATTCATAATTTTCCTATTTTAACACTTTACCATTGCCTAAATTAAATTAAAATAATCTCTATTTTCGGTTTTGCTTTAAAACCATAAATTTGGAAATCATATTTTCATTAATTTCATCATATTAGCATGTCAAAACCTCCCCATCACTTAATTAATAATTACGGCTTAAGTATTTTCGGATTATTATAAATTAAAAATTTGTGAAAAACCCTAATTTTCACCATTAAAAACTTTTCTAAGACCATTTGGACCAATATTAGTTAGAGCACTTCCAAAGAAAATGAATTTTGGAAGATGCCATAAATTTGACAATCTCAAAATTTTTTAAGGAAAACTAAAATTAGGGTTTTAGAAGGTACCATTAAAATTTCCTACACATTCTCTTTTAAAAAATTTCAAGATTTGGAGAACCCTAGATTTTCATCATCCTAAGAAAATCTAAGTGAGAAGAAGAAATTCTAGGTTTAGAGTCATACCTTCTTCTTCCCTAAGCCTTCCTGATGCAAGCAAGAATTTGGGAGAGGGCCCCAAATTTTTGCTAACAAAAGAAACTCTTCCTAGATAATAGAAGATTACAAGATCTCACAAAAACTAAATGAATTAGACAAAAACAAACTTTCCATACCTATGCTGCTACTATATGCCAGATAACACGTATTTCTATACGTATCTGATCGATGACTAGCCTTAATCGAAAGTTCTCTCTCGTTATCGGGAGGGGTAATTAACTATAGGGGCTTGCGCCTATAGGAAACCAGAACTCAGATCATAAAGTCCTCACAAAATGAGGGCGAAATCTCTGGGTAGTGTCTTATCTACAAACCCATCTGCCTTCCAAAATTTACTCCGGAACTTATTTCCATTAAAACTCCCTTGCCGAATAGAAAAGAAAAGCAGGCGGAGGCCGGGGCCGAATTTTCGGAGCCCACACACATACAAGCATACTATATCATATCATTTTATTTTACTTTTTTCACATCATTTCATATTGAATTTTACAATAAATATCATGATAATATTTGATTTATGATATCTTTTAATTAAACATGATCAATTGCCTATCATAAAAAAATGTAATATTAACAATGAGCAAATAGATAATAATAATAATACTTGATGCATTACCTGTAGAGAAGCAAATTTCATTATTATAATTAAAAAATCATGAGTACTCACATTGAATGTTTTCAAGATTTAATATTTACCAAAACCTCAAGCATTGTTGTAGATTCCAATACTCGTCTCAACTTAATTATAAAATCTTCCACTATTCAAATAACATGAATATGATCTTAAACCTTCAACTTAGAGTTCTTAATTATAAAGCAACAATTCTTATATGTGTGAAATACACCGTTTGTGCTTGTGACGTGTAACTTCTCCTATTTCCAACACCTAAAATAATGCAAATCTTTATTACTTAATCATTAAACATAATTCATTTTCCATTTAATTAATGTTTTAATGTTAATTATTTTCGAATTTAATTAAACCCTGATTTTAAAAAATCTAAAATATTATCTAAATTCATAATTTATTAATTAAAAGCTGGAAATAGAAGGCCAAAAGCCACCTAAAAACTGCAGTAGAAACTCTTGGAATTCTTCCCAAAACAGCTACCAAACAGTCCCAAAAACTGTTCAAATTTTGTCCAAAATACTGTCCAAAAATTGTTCAAAAACAGTCCCAAAAACTGTTCAAATTCTGTCCCAAAATCTCTTCATATTCCCATATAAATGAGGTAATTGAAAGGCCATCAGTCACTATACTTAAATCCCAAACGTCTCAGCAAAGGAAAGCAAAAAGGCCACGGTTCCAAGGAGCAGATTCACGGAACCTGCAGGAATCGGAAAAGGGGGGACCACAGGAATTAATTCCTGAAGCCAATCCGTGGGAATTAATGCAAAGGCAGCCCAAGAAATAATTAGGGCTTAAGTATTTTCGGATTATTATAAATTAAAAATTAAGAAAATAAAAAATTTGTGAAAACCCCTAATTTTCACCATTAAAAACTTTTCTAAGACCATTTGGACCAATATTAGTTAGAGCACTTCCAAAGAAAATTAATTTTGGAAGATGCCCTAAATTTGACAATCTCAAAATTTTTGAAGGAAAACTAAAATTAGGGTTTTAGAAGTTACCATTAAACTTTCCTACACATTCTCTTTTCAAAAATTTCAAGATTTGGAGAACCCTAGATTTTCATCCTAAGAAAAATCTAAGTGAGGAGAAATTCTAGGTTTAGAGTCATACATTCTTCTTCCCTAAGCCTTCCTCTTGATAATCCCCAAGAATCGCCGCCCGGAACCACCGGTTGTTGCTCGCCAAAACTCCAAGCCGCTGCCCTCTTCCTCTCTCGTTCACTCTCTCCCTTGATCGGGCAAAGAAATGAGGAAGTGGCCGAATGTTTTTGGTCCCTTAAGCTCTTTGGAGTGTTGGGAAATGCCAATGGCGCATGCGCCCTTACATGCATTTGTGCTCTTGAGAGTTAAGAGGGGTTATTTAGTCATTTGGCCTTAAATAATCTTTCACGATTTTTAATTTCCAATCCATGCGAAATTAACCTTAAGTCCTTTATATCAAATCGATCGAAATTTAATGTAGAATTTTATAAAAATTATTTTCGAATTCTGACAACTTCGAAAATTTGCTATTTTCGTCTTAGTGCGTAGCAATGCGTCGCGAAGTTACGATTCGACATTTTCAAATTTTACATTTTCCCTTTGAAACTGACTATGTGAGTGTGTAGATCAACAAGGTGGCAGGATTGGAAGGTACAACTAGTGGTAAATCAATAGAGGTTGATGCTGATGATGTCGCAGCTGACTTTGAAACTGATTGATCTACTCTGTGCCAAATGATGCTAGAGATAGCCACTTAGAACTTGTGCAAAGATGTGATAGACTTCAACAGGCATCAACAAGTGGCAGATCTGGGGCAAGTTATAAATAAAACTGTTAACTTATAAGAAAATGTGGTGAAAGCCTCTTTGGATGAGCCACAGAACAAATGTGGTGGTCAGATGGTATTTTGTTTTAGACAAGGTGGCAATGATGGAAAAAGCTGAAAGAAGCAAATCTTGGCTTTTAGACAAGGCGGCAACGATGGCAAAGGCTGAGAGTAGCAAATTATAGAGGCGGCTTTAAATTGTTAAATGAAGTACGAAGGAAACATTGAATTGCAGTTGAGGTTGATATAGAAGAACAGGAATGGGAACAAATTTTATCTGATTTTATGATTCATTAGCTATAGACTATGCATGAGAATAGCAGCTTGAGGTTTTTATTTAATGCCAGTTGAAGTAGGACTATCAGAAAAGTGGGTTGTTTGATATATATAGGAAAGATTTTTTTGGAGGGTCCCATCAACATCATCCCTATGGTTCTAACAATCCAAAAACATTAGTTATTGTTCTTTACAATAAGACTGATTCTTGTTCACCATCAAAATGTTGTATCACAATATATCAGATGCTTTTTATATTTTGGTGATTTGGCTTCATGATAAAGAAATTTGCAACAAATACATCAACCATATTCTGTTAATGTAGCAAAATAAGGTCTAGGTCTTTATATGACAGATTCTTAATTCTTGAACCTTTCAATCTCTACATGAGATGATGAACCTGCAATAAATATCTAAAATGCTTTTACTTCTTGGTGATTATGAGCAGGTTTGATGATTCTATTGGCAAGTTTGGATTTGCCTCACAGCTGAGCCTTTTGGTATCTGCATTGGATATGTCATTTGAAGCCAAATATCTGGAAGATTTTGTTTCAGGTTCCATATATATTTGTAAGGTTTCTTATTTGCAAATTTTATGAAGATTCACTTCCTATTCATTGGTCTTTGTGGTAGACAGCTGAGAACTCAGGCTCTGATATTTCTAAGATCTCTGATTGTATACCTCCTCCAGCAGTTGTGGATCGCATCCTTAAAGAGATTTTCCGGAATGGTACCATGAAAATTTTCAGCTGGATCTAATTACTGTTGCTTCTTCTGTTTATGATTGTGATAACCAGCTATCATTGTATTACTCTTTATAACCGTGTGCATTAGCCTTTTAATTTAATGGAGATGGCATTAGGTTTGGAGCCCGCTAAAAAGTTTTGTCAATCAACTAATTTTTTGTACTTCTGTCAAGTTATTAACTTTTGACTTTCATGTTTATCTTCCATTTACTTTTGCTTTATTTTAAAATCAATTTTATCTCGCATGTATGTGCTAATTAAGGTTTATTGATTGGCGTGCAAAAAACAAAATCATATTAGTCTAACTTGTTTGACTGAAACATTAATGTTCCTTGCAATGAAATTAACAGTGGTCAAGAAATGACTTTTATGTTATGCTGATTGTTGGTTATTTGGCAGATTTCAGTTCTATTTCATGATCTTGGCATGCAAATGACCATAGAGCTGTTGAAAAGGCTCTGCTTTTTTTTTTTGTTCCGTAGAAACTTGTAAAACTTTTGATGCCGAACTATGAAGTATTCTTTTTTATGTATGTTGGTTAATCTTACTTTGAAGCCATTTTTTTATCTGATCTGTATTCTGCTATTGTTGACCATTAAAAGAGATGCATAAATTTAAATTAAGTGTTGTAGGGATGAGGATGTTTAGGTGGATGAGTGGCTTCACTCTTAGAGACAGAGTATAAAATGACTATATACGTGAATAGGTTGGAGTAGCTCCAATGGCATATAAGATTAGAGAGAGTCGATTTAGATGGTTTGGTCATATAAGACGTTGGCCTACGGATGACCCGGTTAAGAAAGTATATGTTTTAGATTGGCTTATGAAGGTAGAGATAGATTTATAAATAGACTTGGTTACAAATATTAGAAATGATCTTTTTTTATTAGATTTAAGTGAGATTGTGACTCTTAATAGTACAGAGTAGAGAAAAGGATTCATGCATCCATATAGTGGGATAAAGGCTTGATATTGTTGTTCTTATTGTATATGTACTATGTTGTCAGTGGTTTTTTTTTTCCCATTGCTTTGTTGCTATTCAGATTCCTGATTGAATGCAATTGTGTGTAGGAGTTGAAAGTTGGAAATCTGTAGACTTCGAGAAAAGAAACTCTCGTTTTATAAAAGGTGCTCCTCTAGGCTCTCTATTTGCTGAGTTCTGTCTGCATTTGTTGTGGCTTGGGAATTGCAACATCAGAGGTTTGCACGTAACTTCAACTTTTTTTTTTTCTTAAAGCACTCGCTTTTATAAGCTAATTGAAGTGGATTTATTCTGTCTGATCTTTTTTGAGAGTTTGATTAAATTTGAAATTTTGATTAGAAGTTCTATTTTAATCTTTTTACATCTGATTTTGCAGCAATTTCCACTCTTTGGATTGAATTTGTAAGAGAAGTTCGTTGGTGCTGGGAGGAGTCTCAACCATTGCCAAAAATGTCAGCTTCCTCCAGTATTGACCTGGCCACATGTTTGGTGCATCAGAAACTGCAGATGGTACTGCTATATATTTTACACTTCTTTCCTATTATTAACAATTTTAATGGAAGGTGGGTCTGCGGGTATTTAGCAAGCATAGTCAAAAGTTTGATTTGTGCTAGGTTTTTAAATGCTTTGTTTTGGAATGGGTTAATCATGGTAACCTTTATTGTAATCCAATCTAATAATCAACCAGTTAGGAGGCTAACTGTAATACTGTAGGAATAGGAACCACAGCCATAGAAATAGGATGAAGTAGATCTGCTAGAATAGGGTGAGACTTCCAAAGTCTACTAAAACAATGCTGCTGATAACAATCACGAGAACAAGCGGCAGGGCTAACCGTAGAAACAGGAATCCCACAAAAATAGAATCCAAGCCGTTAATCCAAATGTATAAGTTCATGATATGCATGTAAGAACGAACTCCACTGACCAATTACATTTCAAAATATAGAACAAAAAAATTAAGCATTCAAAATTTATCTTGAAAAGATCGATATAATGCAAACATGTTGTGTCTCTGCCAACTGGGGAGGTTGAGTTTCCCATCACAGATAGTGCTGGCTACAATTATATGCTGGGCATATTTTGGGTGGGCTCAGGTTTAAGACATCCCTGTGATTAGCGTAAGAAGGTCCTCGTGATAAAGCAAACTTAACCTAAATGCTACATCAAAAAGTGTCAGGTTTGGTTAAGCCTTGAATACAAAGAATACAATCACTGCTTGTTGTTCTTTCAGTCCACTAAAAGATATGAAGAATAAATTTCTTTCTGATTGTTTTTAGTTTTTTTTAATATAAACTTAATTGATAATACTTTGAAGGCAATCGCTCTTTGAAGATTTCAAATCTTAAATCAACTTTTAATTCTAACTGATGGCATTTTGCATAGAAAATAGAAAATCAACTATAAAATGGTGCAACAGCATTCATTATGGTTTTACTTGGACTAGATTATGTGGAGTCTAGGCACATTGAATTGTCACGCAGAATATAAGAAAAGTAATCAAAGAAGTACAAATGCAAGTGATGGTGATAGTGTACATAAAGTGTTAACATAAGAGTGATTAAGAGTTAATAAGCTATGCTCATAATATTCTTGATTTCATTAGCAACATTAAAATGCAAACTTGTGAAACAATTAATGCAACCCACAAGTACAATCATATACAGGAAATATTCTATGTTGTAGAGACTTAGTTAACAATAAGCTCCATTTATGAGCAATCAGCCTAGAAACCACAATTGTAATGGATGAACTCAACCACACAAGCTATTATATTCAAATATACTAAAAACTATTCTACATGTGTGTTGAGGGAGAAAAGACTGTGATATGAAGATGTTTTGAAATTTTACAAGAAAAGATAATAGAATAGTTTTGATGTAGTATGACTAATAAATCTCATCTCAACTCATATAAATTACTCCGAGAAATCGAAGTCAAATAAAATCAAGTAAAGAAATCTGGGTTATTTAGTCCTCTTGAAGGGATTAGATTTCCTTTAAGGTTAATCATACTTGAGGACATCACCAATAGACACTATTGATAAAGGAATTGTGCTCTTATTTTGATTTGCTCAGGTTAACATCGAGGGAAAAAATTATTCAAAGAATGTTATCCAGAAAGGGTGGTCTTTGCTTTGAGAAAGGTCAATCCATAAGGCAAAGGGTGAACCACCGTAACTAAGTCAGATGATTGACTCTTCACATAGAAAATCTACATGATAATAATTGTTGAATAATCAAAAGTTGAGAGGAGCATGAAAGGGCTCAAAAGGGTGATGGGTTTTGGTAAGGAATCCAACAAAAAGTAAAAACAACTTAGTCAAGTTTTTATCAATCCTTCATCCACGTTATTAAGTTTGGGACCATTTAGTTGTTAAGGTAGTTGACCTGGCTCGACCATGAGATGCTTTGTCACCAATTTTGAGTTGTGTCATCCAAACAGAGCCTCATGATATCTAACCAAACAAAAAAAATACTGATTTTTAAATAGGTAGGTGAAATTTATGTGTAAAGAAAATATGTATTTTTTTGGATATTTTCTAGATTATAGACCTTGTAAGAAAAGTTGGACGCCAAGATCATAACATCTGGACACTAAATGAAATGGCAGCAAGCAAATAAAAATCCCCAAGATCCCATCCTGGAATAATGTACTGCGCAGAAGTATATCTATTTTGTTGGAATTTCCTTACTGAATTACTTTACCTTAATGGCATGCCTAATTGGAAATCTTTGTTGTCATTTTAAGCTGGCAATATGCATTGAAAAGAAGAATTTGCTTGTTCATGAGCCTCCGAGTGGTGTTGAAAGTGAAGCTTCTAGTGTTAATAAGGTGCTATTATTTTACTTGTTTCTGCTTATGATTATGCTTTTGAATTCTCATTCTAATTGTTTTTAAGTTATGTTTATGTGCAACCTTTGCATTTCATCATTTTCGCTAGGAGTATGAAATAGCAATATGAAGACTGATCCTATGATTTTACTGAACAGGTTGATTTGCATGATGCATGTGATCAGTCTCATGATATGCTTTCTAAAACCTCTCTGGGTACTATCAGGTGAACTAAAAATATTTCTTATAACTATGTTATTACTTTTATTTTTTTTATGTTTAAATGAATAGGCATTTTGATGGTGACTGTCATGCTAAGAGAAGGGGTGGTGAATGTGTTTTAAATTTCTTTACAAATTAAAGTGGAAGTTTGAGTGAATGTTATGTGAGTAAATTAATAGATGCAATTACAATCTAAAACACAAGTGAAAAAAAATTAAATATGAGAAATAAGCACACAGTTTTTATATGATCTGGTACCGAACTGGGCCTACTTGCACGCCTTAGACTCCATTGGCTTAGGATTCAACTAATCATTCTCCCCTTCACTCCTCAAGCTGCCAAAGTAAATGCCACAATCATACCCTCCTATATGGGATCTTTCAACCCATCAATATCCATGCAAACTCAAGTATTCCAAGTATTTTTACAGAGCGGATTGTAATTCAAATTATAAGAACTGAGTTGAAAACACAAGAACGATCTTGCAACTCAAACTTGTTCTAAGCAAGCTTGCAATCGTATTGAACATGATTGGCTCGTGATCTCCCAACATTTTGCACTTAAAGAACAAAATCATTTCATTGGAATTTGAAAGAGAAAAATGTTTTTTAAGAAGGGTTTTAGGCCTGAATTTCTATAAAGATTCTGGGTTAAATTTTGTTTTATGCTTATAGGTCCAATTCCCTCTCAAATTGCTTAGAAGAAGATCCTAATATTTAGCTGCAAATCCTGTATCAACGAATTTTCCCTTAATATGCTTGCCAACTATGCAATGTGGTCTCGTCTTAATTGGTGTGACGAGCTGCCCCATGACACTATCTCGTGTGAACATGGTAACGGCAAAGAGTGGAATTTTCGAAAATTGATTGAACTTTTTATTTTTATTGAAACTAAAGGATGTTATAACACAAGAATATGGTATTTTTAAAAAATTTATCAAAAGATATCATTGGATCCAATAGAATTATAAATTAGCTCTATTTATAAATTAATTACCTTTTTAATCCTTAAACAATCTTTATGAAAGTTGATTTATCAAAATTAGTAATTAGAATAGAAGAATTAAGAGCAAGTAGTTTTGCCAAAAAAATGCAACTTAATTATGGAGCATTTAAGGAATTGGAAAATAAGTTCATATTCTCTAATTAACAAAATATTAAAATTTATAGAATTAAAAAGTTATTAATTAATCTAATTTAAATGGGATTATTAAGGGCTTTAAGGTCAGTGCAAATATGCTTGAGCCATGTATCAACACAACATGTAATTAGAAGAAAATGAGAACACAGCTTGGTGACTTTAAAATAGCCTTTCGTGATCTTGAGTCTTACTCCCAAATTTCATGTTGATGTTGAAACTCAACCTCTAGTTCTGTGGGCTGCTGAAAATTTGGCACATTGATCATCTTGAAGCTAGTAAAAGCCTTTTTCTCAACATGAAACTGTTGAAAATCCTACTTGCTGAGATGTGAAGCTCAACAAATATGCAATGTAATGCTTCAATTGCTCTGTTGATCTCCCAACTGTGGCGTCTCCCATCCTTACACGTAAGATTTCCAATTTGGCATGTTGCCGACCGATTCTTCTTGCAAACAGTCTCCTCCAGTTTCTTCAACATGCTATTGTTCGTTGATCCGATCTTGACCTACATGAAATAGCCGAGCCTCACAGGTAAAGCTTCGGCTAATCTGTTACCTCTGTCGGATCTTAATCACAAGAATAGACACAGATATGTCTGACTAGCCCTAATATGCGAACTCCAACACCCTCATGATCGAAAGATTGGTTCGCTCGTTTGTTGGCATAATTCACTCCTGTACCAGTTGGTTAGTACTATGCCATTTTCTTATTACTTCCCCCTCTGCCTTCTACAGGGAAATTTTTGTTTATTCACTATAAGTGAACTACTTGATATATAGGCTTATTCTCTGAAAACAATGTCTTGCTTTGTCCTGCTCTTAGTTAATTGAATTCTCAAGTATTGTCGACACATGCAATACCGTCCCCATTTTTAAAATATTCTATTACCTTACCAATATGTATATCTAAATCTTCTTTAATAAGAATGCTTTCTTCAAAAGATATCATTTATATTAATTCTTCTATGCCATTTCAAAATTTTGATTTGGATCACATATTCAAATCCACTTAAAGAGCATAAGCACTTATAATATTAATAATCTCAATATTAATAACAATATTTAAAGCTATATTTCTATCTCAAATTCTATTAATTTCTACATCATTATCCTTCAAAATCTTATCTATAATCACACATACACCTTTTTTAGTATGACTCCTACCTGAATATAATAATTTAAATTATAAACTATCAATCTCTTTAACCTTCTCTCTAATACATTTTGTTTCCAAAATGCATAGAATGTTTATCTTTATATGAATTATAGTATCTATTAATTTCATTAATTTATCTTTAAGGAAACCTATATTCCAAGTTTTTATCCTAATTCTACTTTCATGCACTTGCTTCTTTGCCCACATCCATCCATAATGTGGGAACCCTTTGCTTATTTAACATTGCACTTGGGTGCCAGTGTTGTGACCCTTGTACACTTCTCATTGTGCTTAGGCCATATAGTGTGTTGCTTCCAATGAACTCCTAGGATTAACACAATGTATTAAAATATTCATGTTATAATTGTTCGGCAAGTTTTACGATTGCTATCAACTACTTAACACAACCCTCCACTTTTCTCTTCTAGAGCTTGGGACCTATCAATGAAAGTGTTAATTCAAGCTTCATCATTAGAGTTATGTGTAGTTGCTATAATGTGAGGCACCAACTATGATGGAACAATATGATTTTGCCTGTATACGACTTCAAAAGGGTTGTGGCCTGTCAATTGATTCTGAAATCAATTGCAAGCAAACTTGACTTGACCTAAGATTTGATCCCATTTTCGAATGTTTTTCCCAATAAAACATTTCAAAAGACTTCCCAAACTCCTATTGATTGTCTCAGTTTGACTGTCAGTTTGTGGGTGAGCAACATAACTGAATTCGAGATTAGTGCAAAGTTTGGCCAATATAGTTCTCTAACAATGGCTATGAATTTGACATTCCTATCAGAAGTGATTGTTTTTGGGATTTTATGTTGTTGAACAACCTCCTCGAAGTAGAGATTGGCAATATGAGATGCATCTAGTGCCTTTCTGCAAGGTATAAAGTGAACCATTACCACCATGGCAAATCCAGGCTGATGTCTACCCAAGGTGTGTCGGGTACTTACAAGGGAAATATATCCACTATTTTTTTTGTTTTGTTATTGTTATTCTGTATGTTCGAAATTTCCTAACGTAATTGCTCCACATCTCTAATGAGAAGTGGCTAGTAGAAATTTTCCTAAATAATTGCCAGTCTTATTACAACGAAAATGGATTTTTGAAATGATAGCCTCTTGCATAGAATAGCATAAAATGTATAGTTTATTACCTGAGAAGAAGTAGCTGTGTTGGTTGTGGAAAGTTTATATGCATGTTGTTGGCAATGTTCCCATTTCTTTTGAAAGTCCGGATCCTGAGCATATAACCCTTGAATGACTTAAAACCTTCCTGTTTCAATTGGATAGTGTTGAATAAGTTTAGGCAACAGCTAAGCACATGTACCATTTGGAGGGATGTGCAAGATTTGTATCATAGTGTATAATGGAAAGAGGATAAGTACTCTACCCATTTTAAATTTTTTTTGCACTTGAGTGCTTTTCATGTTCTAAAAATAGAATGAATTTTTGTGCCAACAAGTGACTCCAACGTTGTGAAGGCCTAGATAATAGCACAAAACTCTTTGTCATTAGTAGAATACCTTTGGTAGAATTCATTTAGTTTCTTGTTGAAGTAAGCCACCAGATGACCACCCTAATTTAGCACCTCCCCAATGTCTATGTTAGAAGTATCACAATCTACTTCAAAACCTAAGAAAATTCTGGGAGAGCTAGATTGAGCATTGGGGTCACAAGTAGTTTTAGCTGATCAAAACTATCTTGAGCCAAGGTTGTCCATGTGAACTGTGATTGCTGGAGTAGTTTACTTAATGGTGTAGTGATTGAACTAAATTTTTAATGAAATGGTAGTAGAAGGAGGCCAGCCCATGGAATCTTCTCACATCAGTCATCGAAAGAGCTGTAGACCACCCCTTAATGACAACCACCTCGGGCTCCATTTTAATGCATATTTGATAGACTGCAAAACCCATAAATTTAATTGTGTTCACTACATACTACATTTGGCGGAATCGACAAATAGTCGTTGCTCTTGGAGAACTTCTAATACTTGACAATTATCTTATTTACAACGAAGTTGTCAATACACATGCACCATGTGTCTTCCTTTTTGGGCATGAGGAGGACATATGGCACAAAAACTAAAATTTGGCCACAAATCTGATAGTTATTAGGTCGTCAACTTGTCTTTATAACCCATCACATTCTTTGGGAGATATCTTGTATTGTCGTCTTGGTGGAATGACCGACCCTGAAATGAAATCAATGGCATGCTAAATTTCCCTCATGGTAGGTAGTCTGGCGGGAGTGTCAGGAAAGATGGTATTAATGGTTTGCAAGAGGTCTCAAATTGCGGCTGGAGGAATAGTTTGGGCGGGATTCCCTTCCATCAACATAAGGATCGCCCGATGTTATACTGACCATAGGGTTTGTAAGAATAGGGCGTGAAACTCTATTATTGGATTGGATGGTTTTGTTCCCAAAATCTCCTTTAACAGCTTTGAGATAACCATTCAACCATCTGTGTGAAAGGAATAGGTGTTGTAATAACCATTATGAGTGATCTTGTGGTCGAATTGCCACGACCTCCACATCCTTTGTTTGATAGAAGTGTGGAAATCTGGTTAATTTCAATCTGACTTAAGGGAAATGGAATCCTAAGGTTGCAAAGCAGGATTCGTGCACTCGTGCCATTTTTCTTGAGCCAACAAGAAGGTTTGTAGGAGGTCTCAGATTGCTGTTGGAGGATTAGTTTAGGCTGAATTTTCATTCATCAACATAAGGATTGCCCCATGCTATACTGATCATAGGGCTTGTGAGAATAGAGCGTGAGCCCTTTTACTGGATTCGGGGGGTTTTGTTCCTGAAATCTTTTGTAGTAGCATCAGGGTAAGCACCCGACCATCTTTGTGAAAGAGATAGGTGTTGTGATTACCATCATGGGTCGTCTTGCGATTGAATTGTAACGACCTCCCTAGTATGATATGGCATCCTTGGGCTCTACATTGCATAGCACCTATTCTTAAAAACTTTCTCCAATGAAAAATTGAATCAAACATTGCTTGGTGGCATATATTTCATTAACTTTCTTGAGTCACGTTAATAGGTAAGGTTTGGGTGTGCTTTTGTTGCCAAATTTAGCTTATTTACCATGATAGTGGAACTCCAGATTTTCGTAATTTCCACCATCAAGAACAAGATTACAAACCTTGCCTTGCACTGTGCATCTTGTGCGAAAAAAGTTGTGTTGAAGCCACACTTATTTGTGGTTATAGTGGATATTTAGAAGGCATTGGACCACTAGTGATTCTCCTTCTTCTGCTTGCAATACTTGCTCTTCTTCAGGATTTTCTGCTGTCATTTCCAAATAAGAGCCAATTTCTTGTGGCAATTCTTCAATTAGTGTGACCAATCAACAGGTTGAGCAATTGCATGTTATGTCCAAATCCATGACATTTAAAGCATTTTCATGTGGGAAGGAATGTCATCATTGCTAGAGTCGAAGCTGGACATCCCCTAAACTGTCCTGTAACACTTGCTGTAGTGGTGAAGAGGTGGGGCATCAGTTCACCCAAAGGGTGGACTAGCTAGCTACTTCGGTTGGCCCTTTCCCTACTACCATTCTTCTTTTTCCCTACCACTATTGCTTCTCTAGTTTGAGGGCCTGGTTGATCACATTGGCAAGAGTCTAATAAGGTTGCAATTGTTCCACGTTGGGAATAGTTGGGTTCATTCCTCCAAGAAAGCGAGTAATCATGTTTTCTTCTAATTCCACCAAGTGACATTTTAAGTTCAATTGCTTGAATTCAATGGCATACCTCTCAACGGACAGTTTTTCTTGTTGAAGATTGTGTAATCGGAGGAACATATCTTGGGCAAGAAATTTTGTTGCAATTTCTTTTTCATCTTAGAAGTGATCTTGGTTTGTCATTCTTGTTGATGAGAATTCTTCAAGTTCTCGCATGATAAGGATGCATTGCCTTTAATCTTGATGGCCACCAATTTGATAATGACATCAAGAGGAACTTCTTTGTATTGAAGAATTTGTTCTATGGTATGTAACCAATTGATGAATTCATCCAGGCCCAATTGATCTTCAAATTCCAAAATGTGTACCTTGACTTTGAAATCGGGAGGAAACCTTTTTGGCTCGTGATTTAGTGAAGTAGAGGTTCATGCTTCTCACTAGATGCTTCTTGGTGGAACCGTTTTCCTCCATGTTTTCATGGGGTTCTTCCTCCAATCCATTCCAACAATCTATAGGATGGCAGAGCTTCATCATAACAACCTTTCTTGTGGTTGTCGAATCTCCCTTTGCAGGCGAATCTCCCTTTACAGGCCTTTAATCATAGTTTTTTGGATAGGCCGTGAGTTTGCTCTTCTTGGTGGCATGATGCGATTGAAGGCTCTAATATCAAACGACACCAAAATAGAAAGTCCCAAGGAAAGAAAACAGATGAGAAAACTAAAAATATGGAATGAAAGACCAAAAATTCTGTCAAGAATACAAAACCATCACCTAGAAGGAGTTTCTAGGATTCAGAAATTTAATCTTGGATGAAAAGAAAACTAAAATCTCTTGGGACAGATGAGGAGTAAACATTACAATGACGAAATAAGCAAGAAAGTAAAAGCAGTGAAAATAAAGGACATGAGGATTTAACGTGGAAAACCCAAAGAGAAAAAACCACGAAGCCACACCACACCAAGAACTCCACTATGAAAATTGAGAGAAATAGGTACATATCTCTCTTCTTTGTTACTCTCTCCATCTCTTCTCACATATACCGTTCTCAATGTCTAACCTAATAAAAAAATACAATAGAAAGTAAGTTATATCTATTATCTACCAAGGGATGCAACCAATGAGAAAAATGAGAAAAATAATTGTTCAGTCAGTCTCGCAGCACTGCGACACCGGTTTGGGATGCTACGAGTCTCAATCATTTGTCTTGCACTGATGCGGCGCCATCTCTAGACTGATGTGGTGCTCTGCTCTTTGTCGTTCAGCGTTGGGGTGATCAAGAACACAGCATCAGGGCGCTCGGGTAAACACTGAGGCGATGTACAAAAAAACTTATTGGTTTGCACCTGGACCCAAGCAGGTGGTGAACCCCGACTCTAGAGTACACGACAAGCTTTGAGGTCCGAGACAACAGAATAACCAGATTGATCAACACAATCATATTCCACACATAACAAAATCTTATCTTTTTCTCTACCCAAATTCGATCAACAACTATGTATTTACTACCCAATCAAAACTTAAATAAAGAAACCCAAACATAAGATGAATTGAATCCTATGGGATGGCCTAGCGGCAGGTTTAATTCTGGATTGGACTGAACAACTATGTATTTACTACCCAATCAAAACTTAAATAAAGAAACCCAAACATAAGATGAATTGAATCCTATGGGATGGCCTAGCGGCAGGTTCAATTCTGGATTGAACTGAACCGAACCAGGTCAACATAGGGGAGGTGGATGGCTTAATAGCTATTGGTTCAGCCTCTGGCGGATCCAAAAATTACACTAGAACTGAACCACAAATTCAGTCCAGCAGAAGCTCCTCCGTTAAAAGGACTGAGGAAATATTGCAAATATTATTGTTCAAGGTAGAAGCAAAATGAAAATGGGTGTAATATTATAAAAGATGAGAGTGAGAGTAGGAGTAAAAGTTGCTAGTTTTGGAAAAAAAAAAGGTGCGGCTAATGCTGCACTAGATAGTGTTGAAGTTGCTGACATCAATGAAGGATGGTGGGCGTCATTTGATGGTGTAGCGAAGGGCAACATTGCGTATTGGGAGTTGTTCATCAGGGGATGTCAATCTATGTTGGTCAAAAGCATCCGATCTTGTGGGTCAAAAATGTGCATTGAGCATTGCACGTTAGTTGATGTTAGGAGTTGAACTTCATTCAGTTGTGAATGTTGGTATATTGTTGTCATCATGCAACATTACTCAGCATACATCTAGTGCTGTGATTTGATAGGGTCAACAGTTGAATTTCTATTTTCATAATTTGTTGATGGACACAGGGAAGAATAGTCTTCAACATAGTGAGAATAGTGATTGAATTGCAATGTTGGAAACAGACTAATTGAGCTGAAAGTTATATAAAATTTGACTTTTTCTTAATACTCATAATTCCCATTTATTGAGACTTAGTAGAGAAAGCTTATAGAACATTGATGCCTGGTGGGCACAGCCTTGGGGAGGAATCTGAGCCAATGTCTTCTTGCTCTAGTGGAAGAGAAGAGGTTTGGCAATTAGGGATAGCAGGATGATCTTTGGCAAGTGCTACCTTGTCTTATGCCTTTTTTTGGTTGACAATGCATAGCTTCTTAGGGAGAGGACCCCTTAAAGATAACCTGCGCTTTGACTAGTGTGCTACCAAATTATATAATCAGACTCATCATTGACTGAATAATAAATTATTGGGGAGTTATTAGGGACTTTCCGCCATCAAGCTTGAAAGCAAACTTAATTTTCTCTCTTAAATTTCACATTTCAAACATGGTATAGTAGCTAATTTCACATAAGATTATATCAAATTTCACCTAGATATCTCTACTTTATTATGTTTAATTAAAAAATTGAAAAAGCCTCATGCTTAATTTTTATGATAAATTTTGTTTCACAGGGATAGCATGTACTTACATCTTTAGTTCTAAATGCATGGTGTTTCAAACTTTTAATATTTTTTGAAAGATCCCTTTCCTCATTTTAGTGCAAATTTATAAATTTTACCTCCATATTATAATTTGAACCAACTTTATTTTTTAAAAGAGAAAATTATCACAATGGTCCCAAGATTATGTGGGGGGTACTTTTAGTCCAAACTATTTGAAGTGTTCAATGTAGTTCTTTTACTTTTGAAATAAGATCCACAATAATCCCAAAGAGAATCAATGTTTAATTTCATAAATTTTATTCAAAATTCACAAATAATGCGGGGAATAAGGTTAGTTTTTGAAAATGGAGTTTTAAACATTTCAATTTACACAAAAAATCCTCATTGTCGACCTCGTTCGTTTGCATGATATTTTATCAAATTAAACAATAATTTTAACTATGAGATTATTTTGGATCATATTTAAGGAATTAAGGGATTTAATTGGACACCTTAAAAGTATGGAACTACCCAAAAAATTGTTCACGAGCCATTTTGGACATCTTATCTTATTTAAAAACCTGATCAAGAATCTATAGGATGAGTCTCTCATTAGTAAGGAGAATGCTAGAGGCTAAATATCAATCTCTATCAATCTCTATTGAGAAAAACCTAGTCTTTGCCCATTGCTTTTTGAAATATCACTAAACTTATCAAGGATTTATTCTTGAATTCACAGGGTGTTTCATCTATCACCAATGAAAATAATGATAGCCTTTACATTTCCCTCAAATAACTTTAGATCTGCAATTTATCTTTGTGGAATTTTGGTGGATTTTCACCAGAAATTTAATCTATGGAATCTCCATGCATTCAATTTTTTGCAGAGGTAATATGATAGATTTGTTTGATGGATCACATCCTATCCAATTCATTTTTTATGGATTCTATTGCTTTTTTAATATTGAAAATACAAATTTTAATTGATTTTGGGTCGTTGGAAAGCATCTTTGGTGAGAGTTAATCAGCAGATTAGTTCCCGTAGAAATGTTCATTTCCTAAACTTGAGTTTTACGCAAGGCTCCTCTCATGAGGAAACACATGAATTCAACATGTAGTGTTATACCATGAGATTTAGTCACCTCTCAATAAGGGATTAGTTCTTGTTGATAACCCATCAATTCGAATGCTTGTTATAGACTATAGCTTAACATTTAAGTGTTCCCTTAATTATTAGACCAAATCCTATATGCCTAAGGCATCACTCTGAAGGCATAAACTAAGACTTACTCTAATTAGACTAATTCACTCATACCATATATTTGAGATCGTTCGTTGTTATATGGTAACTTTGAGTCACCATTGGTCATGCTTTGTGTCTTTGTCTGCCTATCTGGTACGATAAACCTTCTACCAATGAAGTAAATTGAAGTTCCATGTTAGAGTTATGACTCCTTTGATATATTGGACTAATTTCCTCACTTGCTAGTTAGAGTTATGACTCCTTGTGTAAATATCAAACCAACCAAAATCCTATGTATCTTGGACATGATTCTTCGAATCAAGCTAATGCTCGTGGAAATTGATTGGTCATGCCTTGCCTTGGTGCTCTATCCCTCTCCCTCTTAAGCCAAAACAACGTTTAGGGACCGAAATATTTCGGTCCCTTGTGTTTCTCTCCGGGACGGTTGTATATGATAAATAAGTAAGCATTTTGAGATGACATTAATTTCATATACATATCTAATGACACATGCATGTGGCTTTCAAATTATCTTTCATTCATAAAGACATAAATAAGATAGCATGTGTATGAAAAGAAAACCATGTCCCCTTTAGTTTAAAAATATAATTTTCATTTAATAAGTCATGTGAGCATGTTTAGTATTAGAAATTCCTATTAAGCGTTAGCTCATTCCCTAGTGTGGGATACTTTTCAGGAGAACCTGCAACAAAAGATAGCTGACAACCCGAGATTTACATACAGTCGTCGTACCCCGGGTGACAGGTTCTTTTATTGTTTTTGCTAGTTATAACTACCTTACTTTTGGGTGGCTTTGTCATAGCATGAATAGTTAGAAGTTTTAGCCGCCTTGTATATATTGTGAACTCTCTTTTGAAATGAAATGAAAAGGTTTAGAGTCGCTTTATGTTATTGAAGTCTTTTTAGAAATTTTTATTAACATGTAAGATGATTATTGATTGTTCTGAATGTCCGATTTCGTTCCCGCCTCGTATATACGAGCTAATCGGGCCGGATCGTGACAAGAATGGTATCAGAGCAGCCAGTTTAGGATCTGAATCCGTATAAAGCGCCATTAGGCTGATTGATGAGTTTAGACATTTTAGGACTGTATGATGATGTGATGATGATTGAATTTGTTTTGTTTTAATTGGCTTAGGGCTATGGATCAGGAACCCGATGCCACTGATGGCAATACTGACTGGAATAATGATCCGGTTGGTAGAGAAGTTCCAACAATACCCTCTGTCGTTCAACCTGTTGGTGGTAGTAGCACTACCATAGATACTATCAACCAGATGATGGCGGCTGTAATGCACTTTATTCAGCATTCACAGGAACAACCCCAGTCTAGTTCCAGGAGAGAGTCATTGGTAGACAAGCATTTGAAGATCTTCCAAGACATGCGACCACCTCTTTTTACAGGAGTAGGAGAGACAGTAGATGCTGAAAACTGGCTTATGAGGATTGAAAAGATACTAGAGGGTATGCAATATCCTGTTGATCGGAGGGTGACCTTAGCCACCTTTGCTCTGGATGGGGAGGCTGAGAGATGGTGGAGAGGACAGTCATTATAGAAGTTTGGTGGTAGAGCAGCTTCGCAGATCTTATGGGAAGACTTTGTGATAGTCTTCAGAGACTGGTTCGTGGCTCCTTCTGCGAGGAGACAGATGTAGGAGAGATTTATGCGACTGGCGCAAGGGGATCGGACAGTCATGCAATATGAAGTTGAGTTTACCACGCTGTCTCGTTATGCCTCTCAGCTTATTTCAAGTACTGAGGACAAGTGTCATCAATTTCTGTCAGGGCTTTGTGATGCGATTCGTCAGCCATTGATTCCCTTTAGCTTTAATGATTATGCAGTGTTGGTGGAAAAAGCAAGGAGGATAGAGATTGATTTATTGGCTATCCAGAAGAGGAGAGATTTCCAATAGAAGAGGAAGGGATTTGGGAAGACCATGAGCTTCCGGGCTCATTCTAGAGGTTCTAGTATGAAGAAGACCAGAACTGATAGTGGTGGGAGTTCTTCCAGTGCCAGAACTTGTGATAAGTGTGGCAAGATGCATAGAGGCGAATGTTTGTCTGGCTCCAATGTTTGCTTTTAGTGCCATCAGCCAAGGCATATGGCTAGAAATTGCCCAAGGGGTCCAAGGGAGGGGAGGTCTAGTGCTCCACCTCAGCAGAGTACTAGGAGACATCTTATTGTTGGTAGACCGAGAGCTCAAGAGTCTACTGCTTCTGTTTCAGTGCCTAGTCATCCGGCTGCGAGACCTGTTGTGCAACTAAGGGTTTATGCCATTACATTAGCAAGAAGCCAAAGAATCTTCTGATGTGATTACAAGTATTATTCATGTCCAATGTTTCCCTAGAGTACTTTTTGATACTGGAGCATCGCATTCATTCATTAGTCAGGAGTTCATTAAGAAGCATGCATTGGATGTCTGCACTATGCCTACTACATTAACAGTTCTGTTACCTGATGGGTCCAATATGACTGCTACGAATATGTGTTCAACTTTTTTACTATTAGTGAGAAGGAGTTTGATGTTGTGTTGATAGTATTACCTCTGTTGGAGTTTGATGTGATTTTAGGGTGGATTGGATGTCTAATCAATTCATCTCCTTAGACTGCAATAAAAAGGTGGTGAAGATCAAGTTTCTTAGAGGAGAGAAACTTATCTTCCAGGACGATCGAGGTGTATCTTCTATGATTATCTCTTCTATGAAGGCTTGTAGTTTAATTTTGAAGGGGTACCTAAGCTTTCTAGCTCATGTAAGGGACACTTCAAAGCAAGTGCCAGAGTTGAAGGAGATTGCTGTGGCAAGAGACTTTCCTGATGTGTTTCCTGAAGTCTTACCTGGAATGCCTCCTGTTAAAGAGATTGATTTCTCAATCGATCTTGTACCTGATGCTGAGCCTATTTCAAAAGCACCCTATCGTATGGCGGTTAAGGAACTTCAGGAGTTGAAGTCTCAATTGCAAGAACTGCTGGAGAAGGGATTTATTCGCCCTAGCACTTCACCTTGGGGAGCACCAGTTCTCTTTGTAAAGAAGAAGGAGGGTAGTATGCAACTCTGTATCGATTACAGGGAGTTGAACAAGCTTACCATTAAGAATAAGTATCCTTTGTCGAGGATTGATGACTTGTTTAATCAGCTAGTGGGAGCCACAATCTTTTCCAAGATTGACCTGAGGTCTGGTTATTATCAGTTGAGAATTAAGGGGGAAGACATCCCGAAAACAGCATTTAGCTCAAGGAATGGACACTACGAGTTCACTCATACCTGTTAACGGCGAATGGCGCACCATGGCGCAAAGGTCCATTTGAAGGCATGGCGTATAGCGCACGGTGTGGCGTGCGCTATTTTGAACATGACGCAAGCTATATAAAAAATATAAAATAATAAACATGAATATGAAATATTATTAAAAATGAAAGACAAGCTATCATAATAATAAAGACAACCATAACATATATAAGTTCGACTAAGTAACATCCAAATATCTCATAATTAAGCGACCATGATCCAATTTGCTTCTTCGTTTGCTATGAAGCTGCAATTAAAATATTATTACATTACTATATTATGAACATATATAAAAAATCAACACATACATTGTAAAATACTTACATGTTCAAAAATACTCCAATTGCGTTCGCATCCAGATGAACTACATGTTAAACTTAGGACTTTGATAGCAAAGCTTTGTAAATTGGGAGCTCCTTGTCCATATGCCAACCACCAATCAGCAATACTGAGCATGTACCGAGCGTGTACCTAGTTGTACCGACCATGTAACTAGTGGTACCGAGCATGCACCGAGCGGCACCGAGCATTTACATAGTGGTACCGAGCGGTATCATGCATGTACTTAGCAATACCGAGTGTGTATCGAGCGTGTATCTAGTTGTACCGAGCTGGTACCTAGTACCGAGCAAGTAACTAGCGGTACCGAGCAGTATCTAGCATATACATAGCTGTACCGAGCATACCTGTTAAGTTGTAAATTCTTGTAAGAAATAGCCATGCAAAACAACAGAGCTGTGCGGAACAGTTGGAGGTTGCAAATCAGAGTCAGCTGGTAAGATTTTTTATTGGAACATACGGAGGGGGCGGATTTGACAGAAGCACTGCTCTGCGGGACGATTCGGCGGAAACAATGACTTCAACTTCTGGACAGATTCCTTCAGGTACTGAGGGATTTCAGATTTTCAGCGATGCATCGCTGAAAGGTTTGGGTTGTGTCTTGATGCAACGTGGGAGAGTAGTTGCCTATGCTTATAGGCAATTGAAGAGTCATGAGAAGAACTACCCAACCTATGATTTGGAGCTTGTTGCTGTAGTCTTTGCCTTGAAGATTTGGAGACACTACTTATATGGCATACATTGTGAAGTGTTCACTGATCACCAGAATCTGAAGTATATCTTTTCTCAAAAAGAGCTGAACTTGAGGCAGAGGAGATGGATGGAATTGCTTAATGACTATGATTTGAACATTCAGTATCATCCGGGAAGAGCCAATACTGTTGCTGATGCTTTGAGTAGAAAATTGCCAGTGAAGTAAATAGTTTACTAATTCAACAAGAGAAGCTAATTGAAGAGATGGATAGATTGGAGTTATCAGTGGTACTTCCTACAACTGGAAATGTAGGACAGTTGAGTCAGTTGACTGCGCAAGCTGATTTAAAGATTAAGATAGCTGAAGCTTTATGGAAGGATCTAGATTTTGTGAAAATCATTCAGTTAGTAAAGGCTGGGCATGAAGAGGATTTCATTCTTGATGAGGATAATCTCCTTTGGTATAAGGGCAAGGTTTGTGTAGATAATGTTGATGACTTGAGAAAGGATGTTTTTTATGAATCTCATCACTCTGCTTACACTATCCATCCTGATAGTAGTAAGATGTATTAAGATCTTAAGAGTTTGTTTTTGTGGCCCGGAATGAAGAGGAGTGTAGCTGATTTTGTTGCTAAGTGCACTGCATGTCAGTTCGTGATGGCTGAGCATCAAAGGCCAAGTGGATTACTTCAACCCTTAACAATTCCAGAGTGGAAGTGGGGTACATTGCTATAGATTTTGTGTCAGGTTTACCCCGATCACGACAGGGTCGTGATGATATTTGGGTTATCATTGATAGGCTTACAAAGTCTGCTCACTTTTTGCCTATCCGATTGACTGATTCAGTTGAGAAGCTAGCAATGTTATATGTGGCTGAGATTGTTCGTTTGCACGGTGTGCCTAAGTCCATAGTATCTGATCGAGATGGTAGATTTACTTCTAGACTTTGGAGAAAAGTACAAGAGGCTATGGGCGCTAGATTGACATTCAATACAGCCTTTCATCCTCAGACTGATGGACAAACAGAGAGGACTATTCAAACTCTTGAAGATTTATTGAGATTGTGTATTATTGATTTTGGTGGATGTTGGGAATCTCATATTCCTTTAATAGAGTTTGCCTTCAATAACAATTTTCAAGCCAGCATAGGAATTGCTCCTTATGAAGCCCTATGCAGAACACCTCTTTGTTGGGCAGAGGCAGGTGAGAGGAAGGTAATTGGATCAGATCTTATTGATGATGTCACAAGCAAAATCAGATTGATCAGGGATAGGTTGCTAGCAGTTCAAGATAGGCAGAAAAAGCATTATGATGCTAAGCACCGGTTTGTGGAATTCAATGTGAGAGACTTTGTTTTTATAAAGATTAGGCCTATGAAGGGTGTACTTTGTTTTGGCAAGTTTGGCAAACTTATTTCCCGCTACATTGATCCTTTTGAGATAGTGGAAAGGATTGGGAATGTGGCCTACATATTAGCTTTACCCACTACATATGCTGTCCACAATATGTTCCATATTTCTTCACTAAGTATATATCAGATGATCCTTCTAAGATCATATCGGAAAATGTGGACTTACAGCCAGATGTTACATATGTTGAAGAACCGGGTCGTATTCTAGAGTTCAGTGTGAAGCAACTAAGAAGCAGGGAGATACCGTTCATGAAAGTCCTATGGAAGCATGGATTGGAAAATAATGCCACGTGGGAGGAGTCAGAAATGAGGAAGTGCTATCCTCATCTCTTTGAGTAAGGTGATTGCTTTTCCTCTCTTTTAAATTTCGTGAACGAAATTTTTATTAGAAGGGGAGGATTGTAAAACCCGGAATTCGTCATTTGAATGCGTCGCACGTATTTCGATGCGCCGCGACGAACTTAAGTGAAATTTCAATGTCGTCGGAATTCGACGAAATAAATTTTATTAAATTCGTCACGAAATTTCGATCGAAATGATATAAAGAACTTATAGCTAATTTCGCACGGTTTTGAAATTAAAATTCACCGAAAATTGTTTAAGTAATTTTTGGCTAGATCTACCATTTTTACCCCTAAGAGCTCTTAAGGGAAATGATTCTAGTGAGGTGTACATGCGTCATTTGGATATCCCTCTCCCTCTTAAGCCAAAACAACATTTATGGACCGACATAGTTCAGTCCCTTGTGTTTCTCTCGGCCGAACGAAGGAGGGCGGGCGGCATAGAGGAGGGAGCGTCGAGTGCTTGCGTTTTCCGGTGACCGGCGACGATTTCCAGCATGCGTTTTGTAGTGAAGTGGAAGAGAAAGCTAAAGGAAGAAGAAAGGTAAGATTTAAACTTGAAAACCTCGTTCTTTTCCCTTAAATTTTCATGAACCAAATGTTTAGGGTTTTGCTTTTGATGGATTTTTCTTTAGAATAGTGTTAGAGCTTGTTTATGCCCATGTTTCTAAGTCATAAGCAAGAAGTTTTCTTAAGAAAAAAAAACTTAAGTTTCAAATTAGGGTTTTGGCATATTTGATGGGGCTTCCATAGAAAACTGTTAAAGAGTGTTTGTGTGCACTCTTGAGTAAGAAAATGAATTTTTATGAAAAAAATTGTAGGTTCAAAAATTTAGGGTTTGGTGGAAATTTTCTTTTGTTCTAGGATTGATGTTTAGAGAGATTTAAAATCATATTTAGCTTGAAATCCAAAGATTTCCCTAAGAGATTTTGGGGTTTCCACATTAAGGCTTTACCAAAAATTAAAATAGTTATCACGAGTTAAACCAAATTATAAAATATGAGCTAACCGGCCGGATCATGACAGGAGTCACGATTTGGCCCGGTTAGCTCGTATATACGAGGCGGGAACGAAATCGGACGTTCAGAACAATCAATAATCATCTTACATGTTAATAAAAATTTTTAAAAAGACTTCAATAACATAAAGCGCCTCTAAACCTTTTCATTTCATTTCAAAAGAGAGTTCACAATATACACAAGGTGGCTAAAATTTCTAACTATTCATACTATGACAAAGCCATCCAAAAGTAAGGTAACTACAACTAGTAAAAATAGTAAAAGAACCTGTCACCCGGGGTATGACAACTGTATGTAAACCTCAGGTTGTCAGCCATCTCTTGTTGCAGGTTCTCCTAAAAAGTATCCCACAGGGAATGAGCTAACGCTCAATAGGAATTTCTAATCCTAAACATGCTCACATGACTTATTAAATGAAAATTGCATTTTTAAACTAAAGGGGACATGCTTTTCTTTTCTTACACATGTTATATTATTTATGTCTTATGAATGAGAGATAATTTAGGAGCCACATACATGTGTCATTAGATATGTATATGAAATGAATGTCATCTCAAAATGCTTACTTATTTATCATATACAATCATCCCGGAGTACCACGGATGTACTGATCAGGTACACAAACCTTTTTTTGTCATTTATTCCTTTTCCTCATTTGCCCCAAGGGCCATAATGTTCCTGTATTGTTCATATGTGCTTTTGCACCGTACTTGGTACTCCGCAATCAATCATGCACAATTAATTCTATATTCTTTTCATATGAACATACATTCCTTCCTTTTCATATAATGTCATATATTTCTACGAACTAATATTTGACATGAAATCTCTAAACATGAAATAAATAACTTGTAATGACTACACTTAAGCACTTAAGCATGAAAGAAACACTACATGAAAACCCGTTATTACCGGCGGACTAAATCCGCCGGAATACATAGATAATCCGACGGAACCATAAGTTACCGGCGCACGTTTCGGCGGAAATGCATACGCCGGTTTCGGTCGCGTCGATAAATTTTTGCCGACGAATATAATGCGCCGGAAACCTTTCCGGCGCACTTACCGACGCCTTACCGGCGTAAAACATCGAATTGGTCCCGACGACTCACAACCGATAAATTCCGGTGCCATATGCGCCGGTAAGTTTCTATCGGATTGTCCCCGGTAAGTACCGGCGGACAAAACGCCGCAAAGTCGCCGTAGACAACCCACAGCTTTGTTTGCGGCGCAAAATAGGCGCCGGAAAGAAGCGGCGGAAATGGCGCCGGAACATGCGCCGGTAGTGGCTGACGGAAGGAAGACGTCGATATGTCCGATACAATTCGTTGTATCGTTCTTTCCGGCGGATTTTCGGCGTACAATCCGCCGGAAACCTATAGCATTGACAAAAAAAATATTTACTTCCCAGCCAACAATCAAATTTCCACACCTGCAAACGAATACAAATAACAATTCCACAACAATTTCACAACAGTTCTAACAAATTCACAACAATTTCACAACAGTTTATAACATAAAAAGAAACTGATCAATAGTAACAATCAACAAAAAATATCAGATTAAAAGAAACTGTTCAATAACACATATTCACAGAAATAAACAAGTTTATGTAAACTAAATTAAACAACTCTGACTCCGTGGACTCTTCCTCAGGTGGAGCTATGTCTTTTCCACTCAGCTG
>NW_021319250.1:79919-134017 GCF_001605985.2 Dendrobium catenatum | reverse complement strand
CCGAAATAGGAAAAAATAACGAAACAAAATACCTTCCCCATTGGCGAAGAGCAACCCTCGGCGGCGCGCGAGCAGGAAAGAGAGGAAAGGATGCTCGGCGAAGTCCGGTGACCGTCGGCGACGTCAGTCCATAGCGAGTGACGGATGGAGACGGGCGAAACACGCGAGGTGAGAGAAGGGGAGGAAACGAATGAGCGGCCAGAGGGGGTCGGTGTCGAAAAATAGGGCTTTCACCGGCGGACGTTCCGGCGGCGTATCCGACGGAAACAAGATCTGTCGTAACGTGCGACGGAAATATGTCATTGAGTTTAAATAAGCCGGCGGAAATTGCGTCGGTAATGTTCGCCGGTATGTTTCCGCCGCATAGTGCGACGGAATTAGTTCAGAGCTCGTTTTACCGACGCAATTTCCGGCGATTGGGACGACGGAAGATTTCTGTCGTATTATGCGCCGGAAAATACGTCGTAATGTTTCCGTCGCAAGATTCAGGAACATTCCGCCGTTACCTGCGCCGTTCGTACCGGCGCAAAATTTTCCGCCGGAAAATCCGACGGTAATCGCGTGTTTTCCCGTAGTGAAACAATGAAGTAAATATATTGCATGTGTAACAAATATTCCATTTCTATAAATCATGTCATAATGGCTTAACATTTAAAATGATATAAACATGAAATATCAAATCGACATGTAAGAAAAAGATTTCCTACCTCCAAAAACTATGAAATCCTCCTCTTCTCCTCTTTATTTATTCTTCTTCTTGCCACCACCTAAAGAAAAATAACTCAACTTCAACTTCTTGTCAAAATAAAAAATTATGTTTCACTAAATCTTTTATAAGCTTCCTATAATCTTCCTACACCTATCCTTAAGGTAAAATATCATCAACCTCACACAAAAATTTTGATTTTTCATTAATTAATTTCTGATTTAAAATTTGTAGAAATTAGGAAAATATTTTTCTTTCAATTTCCTCAAATTTTCTTCATTAAAGACTTCCCAAATCTCTTAGAAATAATTTGGTTTAACTCTAAGCTTACAATCTTAATTTTTGGAAAAGCCTTAATGTGGAAACCCCAAAATCTCTTAGGGAAATCTTTGGATTTCAAGCTAAATATGCTTCTAAATCTCTCTAAACATCAATCCTAGTACAAAAGAAATTTTCCACCAAACCCTAAATTTTTAACCTATAATTTTCTTCATGAAAATTCATTTTCTTACTCAAGAGTGTGCACACAAACACTATCTAACAATTTTCTATGGAAGCCCCATCAAATATGCCAAAACCTTAATTTGAAACTTAAGTTTTTTTTTTTTCTTTAGAAAACTTCTTGCTTATAACTTAGAAACATGGGCATAAACAAGCTCTAACACTATTCTAAAGAAAACTCCATCAAAAGAAAAACCCTAAAAATTTGGTTCATGAAAATTTAAGGAAAAAGAACAAGGTTTTCAAGTTTAAATCTTACCTTTCTTCTTCCCTTAGCTTTCTCTTCCACTTTCCTACAAAAGCGTGCTGGAAACCGTCGTCGGTCACCAGAAAACGCAAGCACCCGACGCTCCCTCCTCTATGACGCCTGCCCTCCTTCGTACGGCCGAGAGAAACACAAGGGACCGAATTATTTCGGTCTCTAAACGTTGTTTTGGCTTAAGAGGGAGAGGGATATCCAAATGACGCATGTACCCCTCACTAGAATCATTTCCCTTAAGAGCTCTTAGGGGTAAAAATGGAAGATCTAGCAAAAAATTACTTAAATGATCTTCGGCAAATTTTAATTTCAAAACCGTGCGAAATTAGATATAATTTCTTTATATCGTTTAATAAAATTTATTTCGTCAAATTCCGACGACATCGAAATTTCACTTAAGTTCGTCGCGGCGCATTGAAATGCATGCGATGCACTCATATGACGAATTCCGGGTTTTACAATCCTCCTCTCCTAATAAAAATTTTGTCAACGAAATTTAAAAGAGAGAAAAAACAATCACCTTACTCAAAGAGATGAGGATAGCACTTCCTCATTTTTGACTCGTGCGTCCTAGTTGCGTATCTATGAACCACTCAACCTAACTACTACAATAAGCCCTTTACCATTGAATTAGTTGAGCTCGATCTCATGAGCGTATCTTCGCACATTTTTTCACCCAATATGCTTGAGATATCTAAAAGAAGACAACTCATTTTTGCTAATCAGACTTCCTAAATATTATACTTCAAAAACTAGTGATGTTGGTAAATTGGATTCACTAGGAGTCCTTGGATGATGAAACCTTAGGATTTTGATCAGGTTTTACCTCCATCCTTCCAACCATTCCCCATTCAATCAAATTCAAAATTTTATTAACTAAGTTGATGTTTAAAATTGAGCCTAAGTAACCTCTTTAATCGAAGGTGTTCTCCAATGATTAGGAGGGTTAATTCTATGGATTTGCCAACATTGTCCTGAATGTAGATCTAAATAAACATTGGGCTAATAGCAAGAAAAATTTGTTAAAATAAATTCAATATATCTCAAGGAAATTACTCTCAAATTCTCTCTTTTTTTTAGGATCTGGAAGGGGTGCTTTCCTTGAGCGATGATAGTGCAAACTAATTAGAAATTAACAATGACATTCTTTTAGTTTTGTCAGCCACTAGAGATGCATGACCAATTTGGCACTCTTTGTTGGTTCTTGTTGTACACTGCCGGCATGATAGTTCAAAAATAGAAGACTAACCTGTTATTACTTACGGAAGATATGCTAGGAAGTTTTAGAATTAAATACCTTGCTATCAAAAAAAGTTGAAATATTTCCTTTCTCACGCATTAACTTTGCGAACTGGTTTGTGTTTTACCAGTTTAATATGTAACATCTTTTTGAACTTATGATACATTCATCTATGAATGCAACCCTATATGCATTTTGTAAAACGTTCATACCCATTTTATTTTTGAACACGTAAAAGATTATGAACAATGTTTATGCCAGTCCTCAAAGGCTGGTTATTCCGCATGATGCAGAAGAAAGCTTAAATTGCTCTCAACGTCATGGTACCGGATATAGGGATCTACTTGCAACAGATGTTAGGAGAAAGGGTTCTGCAGGTGTTGTTGACTCTATGATGCTATTGCATTCATATCAGAATATGCATTCTCCAATCATCCAGGTTTAGCGGCAACATCTTTTTCATGTTCTTTCTTCGGCTTGTTTATAGCATTTTATTTATCAGCGATTTGAATAGTTCTTATTTGATTCATGTTTAGGATGCACCACCTATGACAGAAGATATGCATGAAGAGAGGCTCCGGGTAGCTGAAGCCTTTGGAAATTTATTAGTAAGTTTTATTTTCTTCCTATTTTGCTTGGCTGGAATTGACATGAGTTCATGCAATTATCTTATGGTCAGACGATTTTACTGTCCAGAGATTTATGGCTTGAAATGGAGTTTCTTTCACAAGAAAATTTGTTATATTAAATAAATTTAACCTCCTGCATTCAGTTATTTTTTTGCTTGTCTTCTAATAAGTTTGGTAAATTGAAAATTCGGGTCAGGTCTTTAGGATTTACCTGAAGTAACAACACATTACATTTGCATTGAAAATGTTCAAATTGGTTTCATATATTCCTAGCATGTAGCTTGACCTTCTGAATATCTTTTTGTTTGCTAATATTTTCATTATTTTTTAAGCTTAGTTTTCCTTTTGATTTTTTCTTTAAATGTAATAGAATGTTTGCTGAAAATTGATTATTCATTCATGTAGAGCTTCTCGGGTCAGCTAGAAAGAGATATATTATCTTCAGGTACAATACATTAGCACCATCTTTGGTTTTAGTTTCCAAGCTTACTATTCATTGATATGTTTTACTTGCTGACTAGGTGAAGATGATAGCTGGTTTGCTAATGCTGTAATAATATAAATGTTTCTTTAATGCTAGTGACAGTTCTTCTCTTATTTTTGTTAGCAATTTGCATCCTTACGGTTATTTTCATTTTGAATATAATAAATTCTAGATGATTGAATTTTTTATTTATTTTGATCAATAATAAATTTTAACATTTTTGATAGTTCTAAGAAATTCCCCTATATATTTTTCATGTTAATTTTTTCCATGGGTTTGCTTTTTTTAGGGGTTTAAAAGACCTATCAACTGTGTTGGTTTCTTATGCCATACCCTTGCTTTGTTATTTTATGGAAAATTCAGACCTTCCAAGGTTGTTATATCATCATTACTTTGGTTCTGTATGCTTGTGATTTTTTAGACATTTCTGATGTATGATTTCGTCTTCCCTTAAACTATTACTAACCTGTAAGGCCTTTGCATCATTGCTTGAACTCATAGAAGCTTCTTTCTCGGTCTTGCGAATAGCCATCACTCACAATAAGCTATACAACTCTATGCATCTAGTAATGTTTTGTATATAATGAGTGTCTATGTCATGCATAGTAGGTTATTCAACAAAATTTTAGCTTTCTACTTGGAAATCAATATTGTTCTCTATGGATCAGTCATGTCAGCCATTAAATTTTCAGTATTCGTTATTTATTAATTATTTTTGGATTTTTACTTGTTTGTACTTTATCCTTCTTTTTCCTTGAATGCTTTTGACGCATTTTTTATATTTATTTTATTATAGCAAATCTTTATTTTTCTTAAAATTTCTTAGATATGTCTGCTTTCAAAGCTGCAAACCCAGATGCTGTCTTTGAAGATTTTATTCGCTGGCATTCACCTAGTGACTGGGAGAGTGATGGGGTTGAGGATAAGTCTATACACGATATAGTCAACTCCCCAAAGCCCAACTGGCCTCCAAAAGGAAGACTCTCTCAACGCATGGCTGAACATGGAAGTTTATGGCGACAGATTTGGAATACTTCACCTGCAATACCTTCTTCAAAACAGAGGCCTCTTTTGGACCCTATCCGTGAAGGGGAGAAGGTATCTTTCATGTTAAATGTTTTGTTACATCAACTTTTTCTTTAAACATATGTCTTCCAGGCTTAAAATCATTAATAAAAAAGTCATGAAAATAAGGTTTAAGCCATAATTTCCGGACTATTAGTTTTGTTTGCTAAGAAATTCAATTGGAAGCTTTAATCTCAATATTTTTCAAATACCAAGTGATGGATGTTAATGTCGTGCCTATTGTCAAATTTCTTTATTATATTTTGGTTCAATATGCTTGACATTTGTCATGATACTGAATAATGTAACTTTCATTCTTGCAAATAAAAAAAAAACAAAATAAAAAACAAAACAAAACAATGAAGTTCTCTTGTATGTATATTTATTTAAAAAAAAAAAAAAGAATGGTAACCTATTTGTTGTTCCTGCACTTTTCCAAATTATTGCTGTTACTTTTTTGTTATAGGATAGGGCAGTAAAGGGTGCTGATGATTTGGGTTGTTTGACTAAATATTATGGATCTGAGAATGAGGTTGGGTAGGAAAGTGTATTATTTAACTAAAAAGAAAAAGTGATGAATCATTCATTTCATTCCATGGGTGTTCATTTGTGTAAATCCATGACTTTACATTCTAGTATGCTCTTAGGAGTTACGTTTTTGCAAGTTATTTTGAATTTTCATCTTTGTGCAGATACTTCATTACCTTGAAACTTTGAAGCCCTATCAGTTACATGAGCAAATGGTTTGCACCTCGTTTAGAGCAGCAGCTGACATTTTGAATCAGACCAAATTTGGTGATTTTAGACTATTGAAAGCAAAAATTGATCAACTCTACTGTACTCTAGCATCTACATTGAAGTCATTGATAGGTATTACGTTGATTTTATATGCTCAAAGAGAATATGATAGAAATTTTATATTATCTTGCTTTAATAGTTTCCATATATGATGTCCATCAACTCTACTAAATCTTGTATTACTAAAAATTGGTTTAGTTGTTCTCATTTCTTCATCTTTATATTTGTTCAATATAAATGTAAATATTTTCAGAGCACTTAGTAGTGTTCTTTTTTTTTTTTTTTTTTTTTTTCTTGAGAAATTATCATTCTACATTAAGGTAGTTAATAAAAAATTACAGTGAACGTGAAAATAATTACCTTTATATCTTTATTTTCTTTTATTCATGACCACAGTGTATCTTTCTTTTTTGCGTTTTTGAACATATCATAATTATAAATGATTGTAATAATGTTATATATCCATTTGATTAAACATTATAAAATCTTTTTCATACAAAAATCTCATTCTGACCTAATAGGATTTTTGCTTTGATACAGCAAATCATGTGCCTGATAGGTTTGAGTTGATTGGCGATTTGAAGCAACTCTGTGTTGTTTTTGATCACATTGAGAAGTTGGTTATTCTGGCTGCTTCAATTCATCGTAAACTTTTTGACGCTCCTCGTCTTTCTCAAGCAGTTTTTCAAGATTACTTTGACTTCTATCTGCCAAAAATGGGAACTGGTTTAGCAAGCTTATGCTATGACAAGGTACATGCAGATGGTTTGTACAATAAGATACTTTAATTATTTGTATAAGCTTTCAAAGAAGCAATAATCTATCTAATAGGACCTTATAAAATGATTTGTATTGTTATCTTTTACTTTTAAGAAAATGTAAAGCTTCACTTCCTAAAGAAATCTGCACAAAAAAATTAAAATGGGGTTCACTTCGCTTAGATGGCCTAATCATACACTTCCAGAGCATTTGTGCTCTCTTTCTCTCTTTTGGGCCACCTAAACAAAGTGGGTCACAATTTAATTGTATGGTTTTGGTAGTGTAGTAGCGCTCTTTAAGAAATCAAGGCATAATAGGATCTGAATAGAAATATGTTTTGTTGGCTAACATATTTTCTGTTAAGGTTTGCTCCAATTATTAATTGAGTTTTTGAAAAATTGGTCTGCTAGCTAAACAAGTATATGTTTGATCCTATCACTGCACTAACCAGGATTTCGATCTCAGGTCAAGTTAGCAATAATATTAGCTTTAATCTGTGCCACTGTTATCTTATTCTTGTGATATTTTTTCATGTTAGCTATGATGTGTCAGAAGATAGCTTAATCGTCAAGATGAACCCATCGTATAAAACTCACGGTTTATGCAGCTATTTGCTATGAGAGCAAAAACCTCAGCAGTAGCCCTTTGGGACCTCTTTTGTTTTTTGTAATTTGGACATGCTAGAGTTATCCTTCGTTTATTCTAGAGATTGCATGATTTTTATCATTTTGTTCTTCTTTTGAAAATGTTCATCTATGCATGTGTAGGTCGGTTTTTGTTTTTAGCTTTGGGCTCTATAGTCTAGTATATTTTTTATTTTTCCCCCAATAATAAACCTTGTTTGTCCACTGGATTTCATGGAAAAACTATTTTTACATGGTATTCGTTTTTAATCGGTAAATTTTACTAACTTTCCAACTGATTCAACAGTCGTCTGCCCATAGCCCCACATAAAGCTCTCGCCTCAATCAGTCAGAAAACTAATGCTTCTTTACTTGAACTTTATGCAGGCCACTTTTGCTTCTAAACTTGCATGTTCATATAATGATGTTTTCTAACTATATTGATACATTTGAAACTAAATTGGACATGTGTGCCATTGATCAATCTTTTGTTCACTTTAAATTTTTTTTTTCTGGAATATATACATTAGTTACTGATTGAAATAAGCAAAATTTTTTATCGACCGTAAAATGAAAACTATGTGCATAATTTTTTTCCTCATCTAATACAGGTTTTTAATGTGAAACAAGTGGTAAAGGTGCATGAGAGAGACGTAGTTGCAAGTTTATTCCCTCCTCCTACCGCAAGTCAGTCATGGAGAAAAGTTCTGAGCATGGGTAATCTATTGTTTGGCCATGAACCGATTTTAAGGGAGATCATTTTCTCAGTCTATGACAATGTCAGTAATGGCCAATATTCAGGCAGTAATCTTGTAGCCTCAATGGGAGACATTGAAACACATCGTATGTATATATGTGGAACTTCCAATGATCTGCGTGTTGCGCTATCAGTGACATCTTGGGATTAACAAGCATATAAAGATATAATTTCACTGATAAAGGGCAAGGTGGTTTCTCTTTGATGGTTGTTCTGCCACTATATTATAGGCAGGCCATAGACCAATGTAATGGTGGTTAGCATATTAGTTATGAAGCCAGAAATAATTCTTAGCTGAAGGATGCTCAAATGGTGATTTACTGTGCTGGATTGCAGAATTCATTCTGACAGTTATCCTAACATCTCTTGAAGTCTTCGTCTCATGATGCTTATACCAATCCGTTCCATTTAGTTCAAAAAGCCTAGAAATAAGTATAGTTTTAAAAGAGATCAAGTCATAAGGCATAACACTGATTGCTTCTACACTGCTTTTACGACGAGTTGAAGCTATTTAGCTATAACCCTGCTGTGGTAAAGCTTGGTAATTTACTTTTAATGGTCATTTAAATTACAATTCTGTGGTTTATTGTATTTTGCTTTATATCATGAACATTGTTTCCTTTTTTTTTTTTTACTTCAAAGTTCCTCAAGGAGATTATTCTTGTAGTTATATATACATGGGATTTGGCTATTCTCTATTTAGCTATAACCTCTTTCTATTAAATGTCATGTTGATTCACGAGTATGTTTCATAAGATGATGTTGTCTTGTTAGAACTAGTTTTGGGAGATCAGCGCATTGGGATTTTAAAACATTGCCTTCTTTTGACGTGTTTTTTTTTTTCTTGAATATTTAAATATATGAATAATAAAAATTATATATTCGTTTTCAATGACTAGATTGATCAAAGCAATTGTTTGGGTTTATTTTGTAGTTTGATTTAAAATTTGTTTGAGATAATTTTTATTATTATTTTATGTTTCATATCATAATTTTGTTTTATTATTATTTTATTATTGCTTTCAATAAAAATTATTCTAGAAAGCTATTTCTTACGGCAACTTAATAAAATATTTTTTTCTAGTAATATTTTACCAATATTTTTATAAAAAAAAAATATAATTGTCTCAAACAAACTCTTTGGGCCTATTTGGAATTGTTGTAGGATTTTATAAAATTAGTCTTAAAGTCGTACATAATGCAATTTCATTATTATAGTTGTAGAAAATATATTTTCACTACAATTTTTTTAAAAAAAATAATAATAAAGCTGTGTGATATTAGTACCCAAATGAAAATTTAGTTTCTATTTAAAACATAAAGCAGGCAGAAACGTGTCCCAAGTAAACAGTTAATTAAAATAGAAATCAAATTGTGGTCGAGCTCTTGAATTTATATTTAAAATTTATATATTAGATTCATATTATTATTTTACATTTATAAATTATTGAGGTTAAATTAAATCATTTATTATAAATAATAAATTAATTAATTAATATTTATAGTACATAAAAAAATAAATGAAGAATATAATTTATTTAATATTATTAATTAAAATAAAGATTATTTCATCATAAAAAGCTTATTTAAAAAATATATTTTAAAATGAGTAGTATATGTTATAAACTTAAAAGTTAAGAAGAAAGACATAGGAGCTTTAGTTTTTTTAGTCCCACATCACTTGGAGAGTTTCTCTTGGTCAGGCTTTTACTTTATATTGACTTTTGAGCTTGGAAGAAGTAGTACATCATGTGAAAAGATGAATCTTCATGAAATGCTTGTTTGGAATTTTATAATTTAAAATTAAGCATCTTAAATATGAAATTAAATTACAAATATTTTTTAATATTACAAATAAGTTATTTCAAATTTAAATTTTAAAAAAAAATGCAAAAATTGAACCGGCCGGTTCAAGAGAACCGTGACCGTCCCGGTTCACCGGTTGAACCGGCGGTTTTTGACAAAACCCAGCCGGTTTGATGTTAAGGCGGTTCTTAGATTTAACATGAACTAGACTTCAGACTGGTTTATGTTTGAACCAGTCGGATCGGCCGGTCCGGTTCAATTTTTAAAACATTGGTTACAATACAATTACTTAGAATTGCAAGAAAATAAAGAAAATTTTTAAACACTAAAAAAAACAACAATCTCACCCCTTTAAAAAGGAGAAAAAGAACAAAAATAAACAACCTATCCTACAAAAGGAACAGGAAAGATCAACACAATAATAGCACAATATCCAACTATAAAGACATAAAAAGCTCCCAAACATCCACTTCAAACAGTAGATGCATGAACTAGAAGAACCTCCAAGCCATTAAAGCTTCAATGATCAAGTATCAGTCAAGCCAAACAATCGAAAACAATCAAAGGTAACTCCAGCCTCCAAACCAGTCACATCTTGAATTATCCAAAGGGAAAGAAAAAACCTCCAAGTAACTCTTCAAATCAGCCATAACTCGGTTCACCCAATTAGCAAACAAAGCCTCCTGCATAGAAAAAATCATCCAACAAAAACAGAGGCAAAGAAAAAGTTGAAAAGCCCCTAAAACAAGGGCTCGGCTAAAGGGTAAACCTTCATCAAATTCTTAGAACTCGAAAAATCTTTGATTGCTATACCCAACCTTCTAGAATAATATGGTTGCCAATCCAACCATCCAAAGTAAGAAAAAATTAGAAGGTGCCCAAACATCATTGTTCAAAAAATCCAAAACTAGCCACATTATATAATAATATGTTGAATTTTTAGGAAATAAGCCTAATTGAAAATTTTAGCTTGAACTGCAAACCGGATAAGTTTACAAATAAAATCTTGACTGCTAAAATTGTTTTGTTAGAACTAGTTTTGGGAGATCAGCGCATTGGGATTTTAAAGCATTGCCTTCTTTTGACGTGTTTTTTTTTTTTTTTTTCCTTGAATATTTAAATGTATGAATAATAAAAATATATATATTCATTATTGAATGGCTAGATTGATTAAAATAATTGTTTGGCTTTATTTTTTATTTTGATTTAGAATTTGTTTGAGATAATTTTTTTATTGTTTTATTATCATTTTCTTGTTGCTCTTAAAAAAATATTCTAAAAAGTTGTTTTTACATAAGCTTAAAAAAATATTTGTTTCTCATAATATTTAAAAAAAAAATTATTAAAAAATATATAATTGCCTAAAATAGACCCTTAGGGTCTATTAGAAATTGCTTTAACATTTTAAGAAGTTAGTTGTAAAGTTGTAATAAAGAAAATAACTTCATTATTATAATTGCAGAAAATATTTTTTCACTACAAAAATTTTTAAAAAATAATAAGAAAGTTACATGAAAGTAGTACTCAAATGAAATTGTAATTGCTATTTAAAAAATAAAGTAGCTAGAAATGTGTTCCAAAAAAACCCTTAATTAAAATAGCAATCAAATTGTGATCGAGCTTGATTGTTGGATGTAAGTTTTTTTTTTTTAGAAAAATAGGGGTAATTATGCCCAATTTTATTAAAAAAAACAAAAGGTTACAAGAAATTACAAATGAATTGTAAGAAAAAAACTTACAAATGAATACAAGAACAATCCTAAGATACGAAATATTCAATAAATGAGAAACAACAAAGGAAGAAGAAATGCAGAGTTTCAAAGGAACCTGCAGAAACTAAAACACAAAATAAAACTCGATGAAGAAGACTCAATCAACCAAAGCAGCAAACTGCCAACAAAATGGAGAACTAGTTGTCGAAACAGTCAAAACAATCCTCCAAAACCAAAAATTGCAACTAAACCCAGAAGCCAAAAAACTCGAACCAACCAACATAACCAAAACCTGCAAAAAAAAAATCATCAATACTAAAAATTCCCCAACCAGCAAAACACCAGACCCCCAAACACCAACTAGAAACCCCAAAGACAACCAACAGCTAACCCTAGAAGCAACCAAGACACTCTCGCCCAAAAACTAACACAGCCAACATAAACCACAGCCCCCCGAAAACCAAACAACAACACCAACAATAACAATTAGCCAACACAAGAACCAATAGCTGCCAAACCAACAAAACTAGAACAACTAAATCACCTCACAAGACTCAAAAATGGGGGGAAAAACCTTCTTAAAAACAAAAACAAAAAATCTATCCTTGGTTGCATAAATTGACCCTCCAAAGTTAAAAACTATTGTCAATATAAAACCTTCCAAGAAGAGACTGAAAGCCCCAAACATCGTAGTCCAAACACCCCCAAACACACTATCTAAGTAAAAAACCTTTAATGTTGTGAAATGAATTCCAAGTAGAAATTTTTGCTAGTAAAGCCTTTTTTTTAAGAACAGTCCACAAAATTAACGCTAGAAAAATAATTCTGAATTCCTTTCTTTCCAAATGAAATATATAGAGCAAGAGATAAAAATAAAAAAATAAAATTTTCACATTAGAATCTAAATGAAGAGTATAGATATAATCCAGTAACTGCACCGAATTAGGCCGCAACATGACAAATTTAGTATCCGACAAAAAGTTTGAAATATGACTGAAATAAAAATCACGTTCAAAAAATAAATGATTATGACTTTCTTTACCATTTAAACAAATGATACAAGTAGTAGAAGTTTCAGATTTCTCTGAGCAAGTATATCAGATATTTTAAGATTGTTCAAAATAGCCATCGAAACATAGTAAGAGAATCTCAAAGCATAACTTTTATGCCAAATGAAATGACACTTCACTTTAATGAAGTTATCATAAAAAGCCTTATGAAACATTTTGAAAGAACACAACATAACACCATTCCAAGAAATATCATATGCTTGCTTATCAGAAATAGCAAAAGAGGACACAATTGAATTGATATCTGGAGACTAAGCAATCTCATGTATAGAATTCCCCAAACACCAAGGATCCCAAAAAAGAAAAAGATAACTATTAAAGAAAATATTGAAAACAATTTTACTCTTAATGTCTCTAGCAATAGTTGTGATATTTTTCCAAAAAATAGAAACTGGTTCAGGCCAAGGCTTCCAAAAAGAGAGATACTTGAACTTAATCTAAATATCCAAAGGGCCAAAGTTATTAATGATTTTCTAAATAAGAGAACAACTGTAGGGAAATTGTAAAGCTTCCGGGTCAAAATATCAAGACCCCCATGCAATAATATGCATCTTTCTACTAGAAGAAACTCCATTAAAAAGAAAATTAGAACAAACCTTTCTAATAAACTTAAAACAAATTTTAGGAAGAGAAGTACCCTTAATCCAATAGGAGATAACATTTATAATAGTAAAATTAAGAAATTGAACCCTGTTAGCAAACGAAAGCAATTTAGCTTTCCAACCTGCTAAAAGAAAAGTAATACGACTCACCAATGGCTGAATATCATAATTTTTAAGCCTTTTACCAGATAGAGGCAAGCCCAAATACTTTAAAGGGGAAAAGAAACACTAATGCCAAGAATATGACTAATATCATCCTCGAATTGACAATATTTATAAAGAATAAGAGAAATTTTAGTTGAATTAATGAACAAAGAAGTAGTAGAGAAATGAACCAAAATATCATTGAGCTTTCTAGCATTCTCAATTGTGCCTTTACCAAATATGAGAAGACCATCTGCATATAATAAATGAGAAAGAGAATCATCACCTACCATTATCCTCTCAAAATTAGCACTAGCAAAATTATCATCCAGAAGATTGGGGAGAGCATCAATAACAGTACAAAAAGATACGGAGAAAGAGAGTAACCTTGTCGAATAGCCGAAGAAAAAACTAAAAAACCCATGTAGAGAATCATTAAGAATAATGGAAAAATAAACATCTTCAATGCATCCTTTAATCCAGGAAATAAAAATAGGAGGAAACCCCTTTTGCACCATTCTTGCAATTAAAAAATCTATGGAAATCATATCAAAAGCCTTATGTATATCTAAGTTTGCACAAAAAAATTTATCACTAGAAGAAGAATTGAAATTTCTAAGAAGTTTAGAGGCAAGAATGATATTATTCGTAGAAATTCTATTTTTAATAAACTCATCTTGACTTCTATGAAGAATAAAAGGCATAACTCCTTGCATCATGCTAGCCAAAATCTTATAAAAATATTGCATAAATAAATAGGCATGTAATCTAGAACACTAGAAGCATTATTCTTCTTGGGAATAAGAGAAATAATAGAAGTTTTAGCAGTCCTTGGCATAAAACAAGTATTATAGTAGTAAAGAATAGCTTTACAAAGAAATGTCCAACAATATCCCAAGTATTCTTAAAAAACTAAAATGCAAAGTCATCAGGACCCGGAGTAGATGAATTAGGACTATTAAAAATAACATTTTTAATCTCTTCAACCGAAATAGGAAGAACCAGAGAAGATCTAAAGTAGTTAGGAATTACATTTCTAGCAGGAATATTGAAAGAAGAGGCTAAAGCTAGAGTATGAGAATTAAAAACATACTTGAAATGATTCTCAAAGACGTCAGCAATGCATTTAGAGTCCGAGATAGCCCCTTAAGTAAAAGAAATACTATGAATCTTATTAGAATTTTGCTTGCATATGATTTTAGAGTAAAGAAAACCTAAATCATCTTCTCCACAAGACATCCATTTCAATTTAGCTCTTTGGATAATCTAAGAAGGCCAATTAGACAATTGATCTTTAAGAAGAGAATTAATATTTAATAGAGCTGAATTAAGCTCATAATTTTGAGGATCCTTCTGAATTTGGCAACAAAAAACATTTTGATGGTCCTTAAGAGAATCAATAGAAAATGAGAGATGCTTAGAAGAGGCCCAAACTTGCTTCTTGATTAATCCTTTCAGCATACGTAATTTAACATAAAGGTTATTAACAGGATTACCCACCATAGGCTTAGCAAACACCTCAATAAGCAAATCCCAAAATTCTACTTTCTTGCACTAATAATTCTTGAAAATAAATCTATTACTAGAAGCAATCCTATTATTATTGTTGTAAATAATAAGAGAAGAGTGATCATAGCAAATCATATTATCAACAATATAATAAGAAGAAGGAAAAATATTCATCCAAAAATTATTAACAAACACCATATCCAAGTTAATATGAATATGATTATCTTTCTGCTGATTGAACCAAGTAAAAAAATGACCAATAGAAGAAACGTTCAATAAGACCATAATTAAAGATATAGCTATTAAATTCCCACAATTTGCTACAAGAAAGAGGGTTGCCATCCGATTTTTCATTAGCAATTCTACAACAATTGAAATCACCAAGAAAAATCCAAGGCGGAGAGATATTAGAGAAAACATTAAGAATATCATTCCAAAGATTAACTCTATCATCAGCCTAAATGGAAGCATAAATAACAGTAATAAAAAATTCAGTAGATCCAAACTTAATAATACCATAATAAGCTAACTAGTAATAAGGGTAGAATTAAAAAAAATACACAAATCATTCCATTTTAGCCATATCCTTCCAATAGAGGAAAAATGAAAATTATGGCAATATTCCTCATTTTGAAAACTCGTGCTTAGCAACAAACCAAAGATTCACAACAAGATCAATCTTAACTTTAGCTTTAAGAATGCAACAAAAATCAACATTAAACTTCTTAACATGATCATTGCATACCTTACCTTTATCTAAACAATTAAAGCCCCTCACATTCTAGGAAATTAAATTTGGAAAATTCATTAATGCTTTATATTCAAAGAAGATGCTTTCATGGTAATTTTAGATCTAGTAGATTTACTAGCAACAATAGGGATTTTTAAACCAGAATGATCGATATCAGACAAAGCAGAAGAAGAAATTTCTTGATTAGTTATCACATCACTAGCACTAGCATCACCTTCCTTAAAACCTGGATGTTCCCCATCCAACAAATCCAATACCTGAAACTTATTAAAAGAATTAGAATTGTGAACATAAGTTTTCTAATTCAAGTGAGAATTAGAAACAACAAAAGCATTATTTAAAATGAGATTAAAAGCCATCTCTCCTGAAAGAGAATTTAAATTAAAAACAACCACTTTAGAACTCGAAGAGGGGGCAGCCACAATCTTAGTAGAAACATCTCTCAAAATATTGGTATCAAGAAACACATTATCTTAAGATTCATTAGCAACTTGAGACAAATGAGAAATTCATGAAGAGGGTATACTAATAGAAGTTAAAAGAGGATTCAGATTTTGATTCTGAGTATCCACCGGATTAGAAAAAATCTGTTGAGTAGGATTAATAGAAAAGAAAGTTCTTACATAACATGAAGCCTCCTTCCTAACCTTTCTTCTTATGCTTCTTCCCCTAATCGGTTCTAGTTTTTTAATGTTAACCTGCAGCTTAGTAGGGCATAACAAAGAGGGATGAACAATGGAACCACACCATTGGTAGGGTGTAGGCTTCCAATCATATATAACTTTTAACAAAAAAATATTACCAGCAATCGAGATCTTTACTTCATTAAGAAGGCAAGAATCTTTTGAAACTAAAACACAAACCTGAGCAAAAGTAAGCTGAGCTTGCTCAGCAGTTAAAGAATCCACAGCAATAGGAATTCCAATCAAACTTGCAATTTTATAAATGCCCTCAGGCATCCAACATATAAAAGGAAGATCAAGAAATTTGATCTAATGATGGAACTTTAGAATATTGGGAAGGTGTAACCATCGACGTTCATGTTTATACATGTTGGAATGCGCATGTACATGTGTGTGAGGACTTTGCGTGATGGCCTATATGCCTACAATTGTAGATATGAAGGCATTTTATTTGATGGTCATGGCTCAGAGCCATCCATTTAACTCTTTTATTTGTTGATTGGGGTTTTTTCTATTGATATTCACTTTCTGACTTCTAATATTTGCCCTCCATTGGCCCTATGCCCAAGCAAGTTGCTTAGGCTAACCTTTACTTAGGGTTGTGATTGCTTCATTATTTTTAGATTAGGAGAGGGAGTAATTTGATCTATATATAATAACAACAACAATAACAACATCAAACCTTTATCCCATTACATGGGGTCGGCTATATGAATCCTTCTTCTCCATTCTATTATGTTAAGAATCATTTTTTTTATTTAAATCTAACAAAAAAATGCAATTTTTAATATTTTATAACAAAGTTTTTCTTAGGTCTACATCTATCTTTCCTAACATAAATCAAATCTAATACATCAACTCTCATAATCAAGTAAAACAAACAAACAAACTCTCCTAATCAGGTTATCAGAAGGTTGATATTTTCGTGTCAAAACCATTTAAGGCGACTCTCTCAAATCTTATGAGGCTACTCCAACCTTTTCACGTATATACTCGTTTCACATAAGAGTGAAGTCACGCATCCACTTGAGCATCCTCATTTTTGCAACACTTAACTTGATTTTATGTTTCTCTTTTTATGGCCAAAATTCTATGTCATAAAGCATTACAGGTCTCACCCTTATAAAATTTTCCCTTTGAGGGGTACATCTCTATCACACAATAGGCCCAATGCATTTCTTCACTTCAACCATGCAACTTCAATTTTACTAACATCCCCATCTATATTATCACCATTTTGGACAATAAACCTGAGATATCTAAAATGTGTACTCTTATTAACAACTTGATCACCTAAAGTCAATATTCTCCACTAGATCTATTAGTATTAATACTAAATTTTATTTTTTAGTTTTACACCTACTCAAACTAAAATCTTTAGACTCTAAGGTTGAACTCCATAATTCAAGTCTTCTTAAGCTCTCACTCTAATCTTATCAACAAGAAGAACTAATCTCATTTCCAAAACACATACACGTGCAAGGTTGTGAAAATCGAGCTGGATAACAAATCGAATGAATGAGAGGTTCATGGTTTGACCGATTTAAAGGATCAAATCGGATGATGTAATAAATAATAATATTATTCAAAATTAATAAAATTAACATAATATAATATAAATATATGAGCATTTAATAATATTTATAAAATTTTAAAAATATATAATAAAATTTAATAAATATAAAATTATTTGAGAATAATAAATTTCAGTATTTATAATTAAATATATTTATAATAATAATATAAATTTATCCAATTTTTTCTTAGCCGAACTCGCCCAACTAAGCCAAAATTCACATTCTAAATTATTCATGCAACTTTTTTAGTCTCAAATCATAGGAGTTTAAGGTAGTTCTCTTAAACCCTTTATATAGTATAAAGTACACTCTCTTTACTAAACACATTAAGTGAGATATTTGAAATAACATGCATATATTATGATGTTTAATTAATCATCATATTCAATAAAAATATTTAAAAAAGTTAAAAAAAAGTTTCATTAAAAAAAAATTGTTTAAAATTTAATTAAAAATAATAATTTATTTTTATAAAATTGGCTGGTTCTTTCCAACTCAGACCGGGTTATTGGTTCTATCGATTTGATTCAAAGCCGATTTTGTAAGCATGATCAGATGAGCCACCTAACTCGTCCATGGTTGAACCGGCCGGTCCAATCGGGTTTTCAAAACATTGTACACGAGGGTACATCCTCTAACAAAATGTCTAATAAGAACATCCAAGACTAAACAAAAAAGACATGGGCTTAAAGCTTATCCTTGATGTAATCCAACTGAAATAGGAAAATACATGGTTGAACAACCTTGTGTTTGAACACAAGTAATAACTCTTGCATACATAGCCTTAATAACCGGAATATAAGCATTATCAACTTCTTTCTTTTATAGAACTCTTCATAGCACTTCTCTAGGAACTTTATCATATGCTTTCTCTAAGTCAATAAATATCATATGTTGATCCTCCTGCAATTTGATATATCCATTGTAAACAAAAATAAAAAATATTAAGGCATAATTGTAGATGAGGGTTAAAATATTACCCTTAAAAATTATAAATATATCTCAATTGTGTTATCTTGAGTGCCCTAGATCGCCTCCCTAAAAGTATTGACGGGTTATTGTGCCACTACCTTCCAATTGCTCCATCTGGATCTTTAGGATGATCATCTGAGTGTTCTTATTCAATTTCATAACCTTCCTATGCTGCCTTCTCCCCTAGGAGGTAGGTTTCATTTACCTTCCAATATCATTTCTTCCATTGCCCAAAAGTCAAGCTGCAATCTATCAATTCTTGGAGAATGATCTCTTCAGTAGTCGCCCAAACCTTCTAATGTTACTCTTTTTTTTCATAAATTGCATTGCTTTTACCTAATAAAAATCTATATAAAAATACATCAATGAGATAAAATTCTAATTTTAGAAGAAATTCCTTGAGTATAATCTTAAATGCTAAGTATGAAATAAATTTTTAAAATATAGTTCAAAGTTTTAATGAACTAGAATAATATTGTATCAGTTGAAGTTTTATTTTCTTCATTGATCATAATTTTCAATATGCATAGTTTATGTTTCAAAAATAAAAATTTTAGTTTTTTTATTGTTTTAGCAATTTTCAAGCTTCCATAGATACATTGTACATTGTTATTATTTAACCCTTTTTCTCCTTTCCAAAATGAAAAGGAAACTAGTCTCTGGTGATAGCAAGTTGTCGTCTTTTATGTTGTTCTTCTTCAATTGGAAATAGCATCTCTTAGTAAGGATCTGCCGCCTACCATGATATATATGTATATCATAAAGGGATTGATTAGATTGAGGGATTTTGGGTCTAAATGCGTATTTCAAATTTCTAGATATAAGTGTTTAATTTGATAAATAAATTTAAAGTAACATTATGAAGAGTTTAGAACTAATCATTTAGATGATTTTTGAAATTTTTCAAAATCGATTAATTTGATTGATTTTTGAAAATATTGCAAGCAAAGTTATTATCACCAAGTGTCGGTCGTTGTTATCACCAGCAGTTGTCTGCTACTGTCAGCCATCATTAATAGCCACAAACCAGCAACACCACCATAAATCACTTAGGTACACCATCATTGCCACTCATTTTATTAAATTTTACTTTATTTCAAAGCAAACATAAAGGAATAATCTATTTTTTTTGTTTTACACTCGGCCAAATAGCACGTTAATATTTTAAATACACTAGATATGTCACTAAAATTTGCATGAATCTTGAGGCATATCCAAGTTGAAAACTTCTGAAATTAAATTTGGGATCACTAAAACTCTTATTTCAACGAACTTATAGTCAAATTGAACATCTCAAGAAGGCAAACCCAATGACACCAAAATTGGTCTGATCTGAGTTCAAATGAGTCCAAACCAAGGGACCAAAAGCATATTTGGATGGTTCGAAGTATTAATTGGATGACCAAATGATCTCCATATATGGCATGCTTATAATCAAATCGAGCAGCTAGATGAGAAGAATACAACGAGCCTAAGATCACTTAAGTTTAACATCATTAAGTTGCTTAAAAGATTTAAAATGTTCCATGATCAAGGGAATCAGTATGGGTCATCAAATGGAGCACTCTGAACCTACCATTGATTTTCAGCATATTTACAAGCATGCCACTCACAAAAAAATTATAAATAGACCCTTACTCCCTACATGAAGGGTTCCTTTGGATAGAGATTGGATAGAGCTTTGAGGCCTCAAGGATCTTAGAGCTCTGCCTATACACCACCAAAAGAAAGCTTCTACCAACCACCATCAGACAATTGCCCTGCCGCTGACCCCCACTAATCGTAGTCAAACCACCGTTGGCTGCCAACCATCACTAAAACACCTCCCCTCCGTCGGACTTCTGCTTGATCATAATCGGACCACCGCCAGCATCTGACCACTGCCGGACCAATGCCCGACCTTTAACCTCTACTAGACCTTCTCCTAGTAGTTTCTACCATACTTCTGACCAAGGTTATTATAAACTCTCGAGTACCCATAATTATAATTTAATTGCCTCCAAGTTAATGGACGGGTCAACGTCTGTAACTCACTCAAATATAGTGGAATATTTTCACCTGAGTGAGGCCCCATCATTTTTCCCTTTTTATTATTCACATAAAAATTTCTAGCATTTTAATGCTCTCACTCTCTTTCCAACTATCTAATTGTATGTTGGATAATTTTACATCACTTAGACAAAAAAAATCACTCGTTATTCCGCCGTGAATATCCCAGCCCGCAACAGTTTGACATCATCTGTGGGAATCAATCCCACCCTTTTAAGCACAACTGAAACCCCTTTAATACCCAACTGGCGTAACAATCACAACAATGGAGCCTCCTACTTAAACTCATATCAATCTATGAATCAGGGATGCCAGACATCAACCTCTATTTTCCTTGATAGGCAAAATCCTATTAGGGAAGAGACATCAAGATTCTCCATAAAAGATTGCATCCAAAAAATGGAGGAATCTCATAATGAAATTATTCAACTTCTGTAGGGGAATGGGCAACCAATGATAGCATAATAATAAGATCTACCACTGGTCGGGGATGTTCAACCTGTGCATATTAATGTAGAACCCCCTTAGTCAATGGTTACCCCCATATCACAATAAAACATCAACCTCATTAACACAACTAGCTCTACCCATCCATCTAGCACTGGTCGGCAAACTCGCATTCCTTTGGTCTTCATCGAGGACTTGGTCTAACCTCACATTGCTGAAATCTCGCATGTTATTTAATGTGATAAACTATAATGATTAATCTAAGACGAGTTCCCTTTAAGAGGTGGTTGGTAATCTATTCATCATCAAAACTTTCAGGAGTCATCGCCCCTAACTAAAGCCATCCTTAAACACCCCATTCTTACAGGCTTCTAATTGATATAAACTTTTACAATGGGTTGTTATACCCTTACAAGCATATTGATCACTATAGAACTATTATGCATATCCAATAAGCCTTGGATCATTTCCAAGTATTTTCAATTACCCTCAAAGGGAATGTTCGCACATGGTTCTAGTCACTTTTGGCCAGAACTATTCCCACATTTGCTAAGTTGCCCAGACTATTTGTCGAACAATTTATTACCAATCAAAGAATTGGTAAAGATTGTTCCCACCTCTCAGAGATTTGCTAGAATGAAGGAGCATCACTCAAAGAATACTTCCAAATGTTCTCCACCTAGGCTTCGTAAATTTTAGGGGTAGATCCCAAGTTACTAAGATGAGTTTTTCTTAGAGGGCTCCATCTTGATCCCTTTTACTCGACACTCATACAGGACGTAGTTCATTCATATGCTAACCTAATTTATCATGTGGAGGCATATGTCTCGATAGATGCTCACCGGAAGTAATTTGAGAAACCCGCTTGAAAGCGTAAAAATGTAGATAGGACAAATAGTTCATTGTTACAATAGAAGAAGAAAATAGATAATAACTTGCCCCATTGACCTTCACATTCACGACATGAGCCTCGACTAGAGAAGGATTATACACCTCTCAGCACATCACCAGCGAATATCGTAATGTCTATTTGAGATGAAGAAAATATTAAGTTGTTAAATCCATTAAAATCAAACACATAAAATCATGTGCAATATTGTCACTTCTATTATAGTTGTTGACACACAACTGAATCTTACAAATAACTCAAGGAGAAAATCAGGAGGTGGGTCTAACAAGATTATCTTTGTTGGTTCACATAAACTCTATTTAGTCATAAGGGCACTCCCCTACTAGGGGATAACCAATGAAAAAATAATCACAAAATAACCGCTAAATGGTTGGCAAGATCAAAACCATCACTAAGGTCCCATTATTATCCAACAAAGTCTTACTAGTGGTGAACAAGGGGGTAGCACAAAAAAGTCTTATGATGACCACTCTATTTGATGATAACAAACATTATTATGTCTTATACTACTTCTACTATTTCTATGATATTGTATTTTGTTCTGTGTGTACTAATGTTTTAGGAACTCAATCCACAGTTCACTTCAATTCTCATCAGCTCAAGATTGAGTAGACTAGGATGTCAGTCTATTATTTACTCTATAATTTTTCCTTTCTTGAGTCATATTTTTTATTTGGGTAGATAACTTTTCTAAGTAACCTTGCACACATACAAGGGGAGATATAAATTTTTTATCATAGAGTTTGTTTTTTAAGTAATTCGTAATGCACGATTCCACTTTGTACTATATGATACGTGTATCATACTATACGCTTTAATCTCATACTGTATGATCTATTCTGTTCTATTAAACCCTAATTTCCAATGTGAAGGAAGTTATTAATTATGTATTGATCGTACATTACGATCTGGTTCGTACTGTATGCCATAATTAATATCTTTCTTAATTAATCTCATGATATCAAACAATCAAATTATGGATAATTATTATGATTGATCGTATTATAAGAACTTGTTCATACCTCACAACATGTATATTAAATTGGTCAAACTCAAAGCATACCAAACAAAATCCATAATTTTTATACTAAACGTACCGTATGATATCTATAGTGCTGGACAATCAACCGTGTATGAAGTTGTCCATCCCAAGGATCATCCCAAACGAACAGAAGGATTTTATGCATATCGTACGATATGATTGAGGATCATATTATATGATTTATTATAAAATTTGAATAATTTTTCTAAACAATCTTGCTGGGCAATTCTGAATTAAATTGATTGTATCGTACGATACTCTTATCATATTGTACGAATAGAAGATAGATGGCTAGAAAATTAGGGTTTTTTTAAACCCTCTATTTAAGGATCTCTAACACTCTTATTACACATCTTTGGCTACTTAGTCCTCTTGAGAAGGAGCTTTAGGGAGAGAAGAAGGAGAGCTAAGTGAGAAAAGAGAGGACGATTTTGTGAGGGAGAATTTGTGAGGGGATTTATAAGGCTGCTCCAAGCAAGAATCTTTCCTAGTACCTACAAGCGTCTACCTGGAATCTTTGTGACTTTGGAGAAAAAGTTCTTCAGCAAAGATCGTGGTTCTCTGACCATCACCTAGGTGAAAATAGATTTGTAGTTCTATGACCATCACTAGAGGGTGAAAATATAATTAAGGTTCTCTGCCTATAAAAGAGTCATGGTTCTCTACTGTAATAGGGAGGTGAAATATCATTTGTACAAGCTTCTCCGCCTTATTATGGGAGCAAAAGGAGTGTCACTTCTGCTTAGTGCAATACTTGGAAAAGGAGTCTCCAAGGAGTAGACTTAGGTAAAGATTTACCAAACCACTATAAATTTTGGTGTTCTCTTTCTTATTACTTTTACCATATTTTAATTTATGTACTATTTTGTGATTTAATATGTGGTCGAAATATTTATTTTTTTATTATTGTAAAATTAGTTCTATTTTCACATCAAGAAGTTTAAAATTTTTGTTTGATTAAGATTTTTTTAAACTATCAATTCACCCCCTTCTTGATTAGTCTTGGGACTAGTTCTTTAGGGTTTAACCACCCTCATAAACTTTCAAGTGGTATTAGAGTTAGATTCATAAGATCAAGTTTTAAAAACTTTTGAATTAAGATCCATGACTAACTTTGGTAATCAAAAATACTACGGAAGGCTATTCAACTACTAGATCACCTTTATTTAAAAATATAGCTTTTGATTTTTTTTTTAACTCTCATGTCCACCTTTTTATATTCAATTGATTATCGCATGTGGATGCTTGTTCAGTATGGTTATTTTGCACTTTCATGATTAGTAAATAACGTTAAATTTGATATTCCTTTTTTTGGATGGACTACTAATGGTAAGGATTTAGCCCAACTAAATGTTAAATGCCTAAACTATTTCTTTTGTGCTTTGAAATCTGAAGATTACATGCATGTATCTATATGTACTACTGGTAAAAAATTTTGGGAAAGATTATGCATTACTTATGAAGGAACCAGTGAAGTGAAATAATCTATGTTAAATTTTTTACTGCATGAATATGAACTTTTTTGCTTGAAACCAAGTGAATCTATATATAAAATACATACTAAATTTAAACAAATCATCACATCCATGCATGCTTTAGGCAAGGAATTATCAAACTTTGAAAAAGTAAATAAGATTTTGTGTTGTTTGCCTTATTCCTATGATGCAAAAATTATTAATATTATTGAATCCAAGGATTTGAATGTTTATTCTATTGATAATTTACTTGGATCACTCATTGCTTATGAGCAAGGAGTGTATCAAAGATAGGTTGATGCAGGAGAAAGAAAGAAAGAGATAATTATAGCCTTTATGTCTAATGATTCAGACAGTTCTTCTAATGGAGGAGATGAAGAAATTGCACAGATAACTCAATAGTTCATAAGCTTTCTAAGAAATAAGCAAAAGCGTCATCAGTAGTGGAGCAAAGGTAAAAATTATAAAAATTCTAAAGCTTTTGATGATATTGTCTGTTATGAATGCTGGAAATCATGGCACGTTAAAATTGATTACCCAACTCTTAAAGGCTACCAAAGTAAGGAGAATGCTAAAGAAAAATCCATGTTCCATAAGGACAAGCAGAAATCTCAGAAAGCTTTTTTAGCAGACTCTGTTTCAGATTCATTCTGAATAAAAGCCGAAGAGGAAGTGAAAATTTTATGCTTAATGGTAAACAGTTATCTTGATCAGTCTGATCAAGATGAGGTATGTAAACTTTCATACGATTAATTACTCACGGTTTCAGAAGAAATTCATTATTCTTATAGGAAGCTGAAAAAAGAAGCACACTAGCTTGAAAACTAAATGCTCAATTCTGCAAAAAGAAAATGAAATAATTAGAAAATATGATTCTGATGTTGATAAGGATCATATGGCTTTGTTGGATGAGTTTGATGAATTGAATAAGAAATATTCTTATTTATCTAAAACACATGAGTCTTTGAAAGCATTAAATCTTGATTTAGAAAATTCATTTAAAGAGTAAGAAGCATGTGTTAATATTTTAGATCTTAGTGAGAACTCATTAAAAATTGAAATTTCTGCTCTTGAAAGTACTAATAAAATGTTTTTAGAAAAAGTAAATACTTTTTAGAATAAACTTGTTTGTAATCACTCATCATATCATGCATCTCATAAAGCTAGGAATAGGAATCATAACTATCATAGGTTAGTTAACCCTTTTCCTAATGTTTAATGTTATTCATGTGTCATGTTAGGTCACACTAACCACACTTACATTATTCATCATAGAACACATTGGGTATGGAGACCAAAGCTACGTCAAACACAACATAACATACATTATGATGATTTATCCAAATTTAAGAAGGGACCCAAACAAACTTGGGCTCCCAAAACTATTTTTTCATGATCATTGGATTTGAGAGCTCTTACAAAAGACCTAGTGGGAGCATATGGTTTTTGGGCTCGATATTGATATCATATCACTTGAAATCAACCATTTATGAGCTTCTAAATATATGTGTTTTATCCTGTGATTGTTCATGATTTTTATTATTTTAGTGTTATTTTTTCTTTGTATTTTATTATTATCTTTATTTTTATTGTGTCCTAATCATCACACAAACCACCTTACTAAATTTCACTGTCTATTCCGTAAAAAAAAATTTCATCCACAAATATAATGTACTGTCCACATTCATAATGTACGATATGCACACCACTGCTAATCACAACCCTTGGCTTGGTGAACAATCTAGATTGTATCTATTATTGATCATCATATGATATGAACAGCTTTTTGTATTGTACGATCTAAAAAGCACTACTGATCACAACCCTTAGCTTGATGAACAATCCATATTGTGTCTATAAGAACACCTCCTCATTTGGTATGATCTACATATCAACTCCATTTTGGATTTATTGAATTCAGTTTGGAATGACATTTATTGCTTATCATACTGTATGAACATCTGTTCGTAATGTACGAATCTTTTTGTCAGCAGTCGTACAACTTGACTCCTCTGAATGAGGTCCATGTCTCTAATTGTCCCGCACGATGTCTGACTATATTGTACTATCAAATGCAGATGAATCGTATGGCAAAAATAATTGTATATGATCATACCTTATAATCCCATGATCATATGGTACGATCCTTCATTTTCTATTTAAACAACCAATCTCTTCATTTCATTTCATAACTCTACTCAAATCCTCTCTCCTTACATTTCAAATCCTTACAATGGCCAGTGGGAAACATAGTCGTCAAACCCAGGGGGAGTCCTCCTCTCAAACCACTATAGATGAGTATTTTCTGATAGCTTCTGATGAAGCTGCCTACAAAAAATATAAGGAAGTCGAGATCACGCCCTCTAGACTTCTGAATTAACAGACTTTTAGCTTCCCTGTAATGAAACTTTTCAACTCAACTGCACTTCAATTTCTTCTAACCTTGGCCCATCCCTTCCATTCTAAACTCATATATAAATTTCTCGTAATTCTTGGAATTAGTGGGGATGCCACAGTTATGACCTCTCGAGTGTGCTGCCAAAATGTAGAAATAACCAAGGAAGACATATGAATCCACCTTCAACTAAACACCCAAGGGAATAAACCTCTAGCCATGTCCTCTAGATCCAATTTTGACTAGAGTGTTGTGAACCTTATGCTAAGAAATGTTGCCCTTAATCTTCATTAACCTTTGGTTTAGACCCATAACCAGAATGCTAGGGTTGTTCAACATATTCTAAGAACTTCAGTCATATTTAAAGCTGGAGACTAAATAAATATGACTCCTTTACTATCAATTGTTACCTATTTCATCATGTCAAATACCTAAATGGATGAAGCTCAAATTTTAATTGACTACATCCAAAACCTCACTTGCATTCGACTCCCGGCCACTAAGAGAAAGCAGAACATTGCCTTAGGACTTGTGATAGGATATATCTTATTTAGAAAATACAACATCACATATATTGTACCTTTTGATCACATTCCAATCTACTTTTTGAATGCCTCTTTCCAAATGCTATTTCATAGGGATCAGGAGCATGAAGATCCTCTTTTGATCATGAAGGAGAAGTTACCCCTATAGCTAATCCTGCACCTGCACCATCTCATCACCACTACCAATATGAGGAGTTGATTCAAAGATTTGATAGACTGGAAACTCTCCTGGATCAATAGCAGATCCAACACGTCAATGATATGGGTTGGTTCAGAGAGCAGTTTGGAAACATTCAACATTAGTTCACCACAATCCAGCAAAAGTATGACAATTTTAGCCAGTTCTTTCAACCACCTTCACCTCCACCTTCTGATCAGGATCCATCAACATACTAGTTTCTTTTCTTCCTGTTGTGACTATACTATTTACTTTTAAGTCTATACATGTATGTTTATATGTTATTTTGAAATGATTTTTTTCTTTCAAGTCCTTAATGTTTAATTAAAAAAAATGTTTTTTTCTTTCAAATGGTATTTTTCCACTTGCTATTTATGCTCATAGATCTCGTTTCAGTGCTCTTTGTTTGAAAGTTTTTTTTATTATACCAAATTAATGTTTTCTATTGATCGTATCATATGAACAAACTCGTATTGTATAAATAAAATCATAATGTATGATTTTACTTGGCCTGTACTGTGCTTTTTTCTAACTGGAAAAACATACCTCTACTCTTACTTAAAAAGATTTAAATAAGTAATTGCTAACAATTTTAAACTAACAGGATCGAAATTCATGAATTTACATATCTCGTTTTAGTTTCTTTGCCTGATAACTCCTTGTGAATGCTTAAAAATCTAAAGCGAATTAGAATTAATATGGTTAAAATGAAATCTTTTTCACTCTACTGCATGTTTTTATATCATGGATATATTCTGCAAATTTGACGAATGAAATTCATTATTTTTCTATATCAGGCTTTTATTCATATTAGAAAAGTTTGAGTTTGCTTTGTAGATTATTCCTCCCTATATAAGAGAATGCTTTATTCTTCTCTTATACTTGGAATATAAACTTACAACTAAGATTTTTAAAGATTTAGGAAGGAAGCAATTTGCAAAAAATTCAAAAGAGGCATAAAATGAGTTCAAAATCAAAAGATGCGCAATGATGCTAAAAGTAAAAGATGCACTAAGTTTATAAAAAATAAAAGATGCACAATGTTCGTATAAATTGTTAAAAGAGGCATAAAATAAGCACAACCTAAATTAGCTTCCCTTTCTGGTAAATATTTAAGTCTTACAAAATTTTGATGTTTCATAATATGTTTAATACTTGATTCTGGGAAATCTTGATTTTTCATTCATCATTTTTATAGTATTATTCTATTTGATATATTTCATGCTAGAAATTTAAAAATACTAAGTTTTCCCATCTAATTGTAATTCTTGAATTAGATTTTTTAATTTAAACAAAGGATTTTAGCCTGTGAAGTTGGTAAGTTGGGTGAAAACTCTAGAATCCAAATCCTTTAGTTGCAAGATGGTAAATGATTCTCTGATTTATCTTTTTGTGAGTAGGCTAAGTTTATTATTTTCTAAAAATGCCCTTGCAAGTTAATAGAGATGTGATACTTTGAGTTGTTAATATGTTTGTTTCCTAGTTCTGTTTCTATTTTTGTTACTATGTTTGTTTCTATTTTTTTCTTTTTTCCTATTATTTCCCTATTTTTGTGATGTCAAAAGGGGGAGTAATATTTTATTATTTCTATTTAAGTTTATTATTATTATTATTATTCCTTTTTACACTTTTTTTACACTCGTTTTACTTAAAATTGATTTTCATTTGTGTTTGTTGATTGTCTCCTTATTTCGTATTATTATCTTTTATACGCGGGAATTTTTTTTAGAAGAAAGCTTTTTAAAAAAAAAACTAATCAACAATGTTTACCATCATCAAAAAGGTGAAGATTATTGTAGATCTAATCTAAGCACTATGTTTGTGTTTTGATGATAACAACATTATTATGTTTGATACTACTTTCTACTATTTTTGTGATATTATGTTTTATTCTGTGTCAGGAATTCAGTCTATCATTCACTTGCAATTTTGATCATCTCAAGATTGGGTAGATTAGGATGTCAGCCTATTATTTATTCTTTATTTTTTCCTTTGTTGAGTCATATCTCATATTTGGTTGGATATCTTTATTAAGCAACCTTGCACACACACAGGGGGAGATAGAAATTTTTTTAGAGAATATGTTTTTTTTAATTAATTCCTGCTATATGATTCCACTTCGTACTATATAATATGTGTATCGTACTGTACATTTTAATCTTGTATCGTACGATCTATTCTTCTCTGCCAAACCCTAGCCACCAATGTGAAGAAATATAGTAATTATATACTGATCGTATATTATGTTCTAGACCGTACTGTACGCCCTAATTAATATCTTTCATAATTAATATTTTGATAGCATGCAATCAAATCATTGAGATTTTTTATGATTGATCATACTATATGAACTTGTTTGTACTGTACAATTACCCTTGTACAAAATTGGTCATTCCTCGGAGCGTACCAAACGAAATCCATGATTTTTGTACTGATCATACCATACAAAATTTACAATGTTAGACGATCACCCATCTACAAAGTTGGCCATCCTAAGGATCATCCCAAACAAACAAAAGGATTTTATGTATCTTGTGACATACGATTGAGGATCGTACTGTACGATTTATCATAAAATTTGAACAGTTTGTCTAAACAATCTTGCTTGACAATTTTGAATTGAATTGATCATACTGTATAATATGTCTATCATACTATACAAATATAAGGTGGATGGTTTTGAAATTAAGATTTTTTTGAAGCCCTATATTTAAGGATATCTAACACTCTTGTTAGACATCTTTAGTTGCTTAGTCTTCTTAAGAGGGAGTTTGAGGGAGAGAAGAAGGAGAGCTTGGTGAGAGAAGAGAGGGAGATTTTGCAAGGGAGAAATTGTGAAGGGATTCACAAGGTTGCTCCAAGCAAGAATCTTGCCTAGTACATAAAACTTCTGCTTGAAATCTTTGTGGCTCCGAAGAATAAGTTCTTCAGCAAAGATAGTGGTTCTCTAACCATTACCTGGAGGGTGAAAATATATTTGTAGTTCTTTGACCATCACCAGGTGGGTGAAAATAGAGTTAAGGTTCTCTACCTATAAAAGAGTCACGGTTCAATGCCTCATCGGGGAGGTGAAACAGCATTTGCACTGGCTTCTCTACCTTGCTATGGGAGCAAAAGGAGAGTCACTTCTATTTAGTGTAATACTTGGCGAGGGAGTCTCCAAGGAGTGGGCATAGGTCAGGATTGACTAAACCACTATAAATTTTGGTGTGCTCTTTCTTAGTACTTTTACCACATTATAATTTCTGAACTTTTTATGATTTGATCTGTGGTCAATTTTTTTTTTTTGTTATTATAAAATTAGTTCTATTTTTGCATCAAGAGGTTTAAAATTCTTGTTTGATTAAGAAAATTTTTAAACTACCAATTTACCAAATCACTTTGGATCAAGAGGCTAAGTTTGATGTCTTTGATTGAATGAAATGAAGTCTTAACTTATTTTTCTTGTTGGCAGGCATCACATAGGTGATCCTTAGTGAAGTCTAACTTAGGTATGCCTCTAAGTATTTCTTTTTGGATAATCTTCCTAAAAATTTTCACGCTTACATGACATAGTCTCATATGCCATATCCATGAATCATCAATAATAATTTTCAAACATAGGGGATCAAAGTATTCAACACAGTTCAAATCAAGCTTATAAATGTTATTCACCCTTTTCCCTTCTAATACTAATTTATCATTCAAGCCAATCATGCATTTATAGATAAAAATTTAATATTAAAGCCCTTATCACACAATCCAAATGATGCATGCTATGGTGACGGATTATAAAATTGTGTTAAGGTAGGTGGTGGTTTGTTATTCTTAAGTGTAGATAGTTTTGCTTGTAAAAATTTATTTGCACTTTCAAGAATGGATATTTCTATTTTTAATATATGATCCCTACCATCTATTTCATCTGTGTGTGCTTCTAATCCTTTATCTGCTTTCTTTAATTCAATATGTGATATTTTCAAGAAGTTATAAGCATTAGATAGGTAAGTATGCTTATTATTTAATGCATCAAATTCATATAGTAAAGTCATATAATCACTATCTCAAGTAGAATGCTCGCTTACCAAACTACATGCTCTTTTTGTAAGGTATAAAAATCAGTATTGAGACTAGCATACATCTTTTTAACTTCATATATGAATCATGAACTTTCTCAAAAATAATAAACAATTCATCATAAAAAAGTTGGCATACCTCATCTTGATATGATTTATTAAGATTATCATTAGCCATGAGACATAAATTTGTTACCTCCTCCTCTGCTTCCGATTCTAATGATTTTGAGGCAGAGTCAGCCTAAAAAGCTTTATGTGTCTTTGTTAGGCCCTTTTGAACTTTAGCTTTTCTTTACCCTTCTCCTTATTCGGGTGAGTTTTTTGATTGGGGCAATCCATTCTTAAGTGTCCCGGCTTCATATATTTAAAACAAATAATAATATATGATATTTAGAATTTTTATTTATTTTTTACCTTTGTACCACTGCTGATGACACCTTTATTTTCTCTTTAGGAAGCTTTTAAATTATCATGTCATCAGCATGATGTCTTCCTCTCATTCATCTATAGATCTATCACATGCTAACTCATTTACTTTAAGTACTATAATTTTTTTTTTCTTTTTTTTACATGCATCACTTTTCCTTTGGCTCACTTCTTGCTTGTAGGAAATGAATGACCCAAGCAAGTTGTTAATGGAATAGATATTAAAATTCTTAGATTTAGTGATTGCATTAATTTTAGCATCATATACACTAGGTAGGCAATGTAAGATTTATTTACTTTATCTGAATTAGAAAGTTCTCTATCCAATATATACAGGGATGTCACTATCTATGTAAACATAGTATACATTTATGAAATCAACTAACTAGGTTTCATACAAAATAATTTGTAGCTATGAAGTAGGATGTTTAAATTAAACTATTTTACTTCACTAGTTCCATCGTATGTTATGCATAGTTTATCCCACATCTCCTTTCCTGTAGTACAGGTTGATACGCGCATACAATCTTCAGATATTAAATGATAGAAAAAAATAGTTTAAGCATTTAGTATTTAATTGAGATAAGTCTCTATCCTTGTTGGTCCATTCATAAAATGGTAATTTAGTTGAAATGCCATTAATCAAACGAGATGGTGCAGAATAACCTTCTTGTACTAAAAATTGCATGCGATAATCAATATATTGTAAAAATGTAGACATGAAAATTTTCAAGAAATCAAACTATATATTATCAAATAGTGGTTGATAGGTTATTGAATAACCCTCCATAGTATTTTGATTACCAAAATGCGTCATTAATCTTTTCTTGAAGATTTTAAAATCTAAATTTTAAGATACACTATAATACCACTTGAAATTTTGAGAAGGTTGTTAAACCTCATAAAACTTACCCTAGGCACACTAAGAGGAGGGTGAATTGGTAATTTAAAAAACCCCTACATATGTATACTATTTTTTTTTTATTTTAGCCACAAAATAACTTGAACAACTTAATTCAAATAGATTACTCAAAATAACATTTAGAAGCAATTTATAATAAAAAATTATAAGATAAAAGTTTTTTTAAATTTTTAACACATATAATTATTCTTGTAGCAAAAAGGGCTAAACTCAGTGCATTTGATTGATAAGATTGCAACTAATAAACTCAACTTTTAAGAAAAGAAAATCAGAAGAAAATAAAAATACAAAAATGAAAAAAACATATTATAAAGTTAGTGGTTCGGTCAACCTTGAACTACATCCACTCTCAGAAGTCCTTCACTTCGGGTATTGCACTAACACTATGTGACTCTCATTTTGCTCTCATAGCAAGCCGGAGAAGCCCTTACAGACTCACTTTCACCAAACCTAATGCAACGGAGTGCAAGAAGCTATGTCACCATCCTAGTGGCGGCAATAGACCTTGTATCATTTTTCTCCGTATTGGATGAGGTAGAGAACCCAAAGATTTTTCTCCCTCTTAGAGAAGACAAAGTACCTCCAATCTTTTTATCCCTCATATAGAATGTAAAGTACCTCGAGGACTTAACTTGAAGCCTCTCTCTCAAGTTAGCCTTCAAGGACTCACCAAGGCCTTAAAAGGATCAAGAGTGTAGCCAACCCTGAGCAACCGTGTGGTCCCCTCACACTCCTTCTCCCTCATGATCAACCTAACATTCTCCTTCCTCTAAAACCCTAATTTTCTCTCAAAGCACCTCTCTCAAAGTTCCTTTAGCAATCAAACAATCATTTCTATTTTTTAAGATATTCTTTAAACATTATTTAAGTATTAAGTTTCATGAAACTTTAAAAATTTAAGTTGGTCGTCTCTGTTCGTACAATATGATTAGAATTGGCACAATATGATGGGTTCAAAAAACTAAACCCATCTAGTACAATACAAATAGTCGTTCAGATGAACTGTTTAACTTTTCAAACACATTGTATAGTACGATCCAAAGATCATCTAGTACGATCTGATTACTTTCTCTCTATTAGTATAGGACTATTCATGGGATGATTAGAAATTATCTCTATCAATCATCCCATACTACTTTCATCGTACAATACGATTAGTTCATTATTATTGATTTGTCATGTATGATGTGAACATCATATAATATAATTAGTTTAAAATGCATGGTTTCATTTGATATGATCTTTGAGACAACCAAACTTCATCTCTGTCAATCATATGGCATGATCGACATTGTATAATATGATTCGCTATTATTAATTAAACTATGATTTGATTTACTAATTATGGGGGTTAATTTAATCAAGATTTCAAATTTTTGTACAATATGAATAACTTTGTTTAGTACGATTAGTTCAAAATTCAAATTTTGAATATCTTTTTTAAGTTTTCTGGTGGCTAGAATTTTAAGATCATAATGAATTATATAGTACGAACTTAATTGTACTGTGTGATTAGTTCACAGAAATTAATCATTCAATTAGATGTTAAACCCATTCTCTATATAACTAATCATATATTACAATTGTAAGTCATACAGTATGATTAATATAAAAAGTTTAACTTTAATTTTTTTTTTCACTCCTATGTGTGTGTGTACGGTCACCCAATTGCATACACCCTTATGTATCCAAGCTTAAGAAATAGAAAATAAAAAAATTATAGAATGGACATTCTAAACCAACTTTTGTATCCAAGCTTAAGAAATAGAAAATAAAAGTGCAAACTATTTTACTTGACATTCTATTCCATCCAATCTTGAGTTTCTAATAGCCTTGAGTAGTATATATTTTAACTACAATGTTAGTGCTCACTAACAAAAAGAATATCCAAAATATCAATTAAGAAAATTAATAATTTGATCAATAATATTTGTCATCATCAAAATCACAGGCTAGTGATTTTAGATTGTAACACATAGTTCTATGTAGTATTGGATATTCATTTCTACTTATTTTTATGTGCATTTATGTTTAGTTATGGGTCATCTAGGTGATTATCTGATGGATGATAGGCATAGTGTAGTTAGGTAGCACCAGTGCATAGTACTATTTGTCACGCCCTATAATCTAAATTTAGAAGAATTATAACTCTATCCTTTTAAATAGTTAACTTGGGCTCACAGTTCTATATATACAATAGAAAACATAAATGTGTTTATATTCATTTAATATCTACAGCTAATACAAACCCAAAATATCATGTGTTGCAACTTAGTTTTTATAACTATATTTTCATATTATGTATTTTTAATGATTCCAAATATTATTATTTTTTATTACTGTTTCTCCTAACACATATTGGATATATTTCTTTTGTTATTTGTGTATACTAACATTTTAGGAAAATTCTACACCAGACTTTTGGAGACTTCAAGTCAGTTAGATTAGGGTTTATTATAAATGGAGTCAATATTTTACAGTTTTATTGTGTCTGAGATAATGTGATTGTAATTAGATAACCGTGCACACACACACTTGGGAGAGTTAAAACTTGTAAATTTTTAAACTAATCGTACTGTATGATTTCTAATCATACGGGACGATTTGTCCAGTTAGTTCTTCTAGGAAGTAGTTAATTAAATCATGGACGAAAAAATTTCTAAGTATTGTTCGAAGTTGCCTTTGTATAGATAGCGTCCAAAGTATGAAATATTGCTAACATTTTTGTCCATACGAACAAGAAAATTTTTTGAACTGTTTGACCGGGACGATCTTATCTTTGTACATATGATATCTAGAGTACAAAAATATTGTGAACATTTTTGTCCATATAAATAGGAAAAAATTTTGACTTGTTCGTCTGTGATAATCTTACCTTCGTACAGATGATTCCTAGAGTACAAAAATGTTGCGAACATTTTCGTCCATACGAAAAAAAAAAAAAATTGAACTATTTGTCCGGGATGATATAGCTTAGTACTGTACGATGTTCTTGTATGAAAATGTTTCGTACAGGATTGTATGAGTAAAATTTGAACGATTCATATGTATAATTGTCGATTGCACTTTACGATTGGGGATGATCAAAATTAAAATTTTCATTTTTTTTAGATGGTTTTTTATGTCTTTCATATATAAGGTTCTTAAAACTATCTAAGGACATATCCATATACATTTTATTGAGAGCAAAAGTGTGAGAGTGATTGTGAGAGTGTTTTGAAAGGGTGGAGTGATATTTTCAAGTGGAAATTATGAAGGGTTCACAAGGTTTCCCAAACGTGAGAATCTCTTTATAAGTCTTGTCAATCCTCTTCCCTACTTCTTCGGGGTTGCTCGTGAGAAGATTTTTTAAGAAGATCTAGTTCTTTGTCGACACTAGGAGGGTGTAAAAGGATGACGGTTCTCTGCCAACACTTGGAGAAGTGTGAAAGGACATCAGTTATCTGCCAACACTTGGAGAAGTGTGAAATGATGACAGTTCTCAACCAACACTTGGAGAAGTATGAAAGGACGCCGGTTCTCTGCTAACACTTAGAGAAGTATGAAAGGACAACATTTCCTTGCCAACACTTAGAGAAGCATGAAAGGATGATAGTACTCTGCCGACACATGGAGGGTGTGAAAGGATGACGATACTCTGCCACATCGGGGATTGGTGGAAGAAAGGGTAATTGTAAAGGCTTCTATGTCTTGCTGTGGGAGCAAAAAGAGAGTAACTTTGGTAATATTGCAATACCTGAAGAGGGAGTCTTCAGGGAGTGGACGTAGGTCTAGTTGGACTGAACCACTGTAAATCTTTGTTTTCTTTTTATTTTTTAGCATTTTTATTTTTTACAATTTTAACTTTGTGGTTGAAAAAGTTTGTTTTGGAAAAAAATAAATTATGCATATAATTTTATAATCAATTTTTTATTCAAAAGGAAGATTTTTTAAAATATCAATTCACCCCCTCCCCCCTCTTAGTTAGCCTTGGGACAATTGCGTTAAGTCTAACATATGGACTTTTCAAGTGGTATCATAGCCTATTTCAAAATTTAAAGTTTAGATTACTTTTTAAAAAATAATTATGGCTAATTTTGGATATCATAACACACCTAAAGGGTATTCAATCACTAGACCCCCATTATTTGATAACATCCCTTTCAATTTAAAAAAAAAAACACAAATGTCTTCATTTCTTCAATCGCTTAACTATCGCATGCGGATATTAGTACAGGAAGGATACACTAGGCCAATTAAACTTTTAGATGACAGTAGAACTGAAACACCATTTGCTGAATGGATTATAGAAGAATGAGACTTAGCTCAGTTAAATGCTAAATGTTTGAACTTTTTTTTGTGCACTTACATCTAAAGATTATATACTTATAAAAGTGAAAAAGAAATTTGAGATAGACTTTGCATATGAAAAGACTGATGAAGTGAAACAATCTAGATTAAATATTTAATTGTATGATTATGAACTATTTTATATAAAACCAAATGAATCAATTTCTAACATTTACACATGTTTCACTCAAATAATCACTTCTTTGCATGATTTAGGTAGAGAATGATGAATGCATAAAAAGTGAATAAAATACTTCATTGTTTGCCTACTACTTATGATGCTAAAATAACTATCATTATAGAGTCTAAAGATTTAAATGTTTATTCTATTGACAATCTTCTTGGATTACTAATTACTTACGAGAAATGAGTGACTCAAATATAGCTTGATGCAGGGGAGAAGAGAAAGGAGAAGAAAATAGTATTGAAAGTGGATGACTCGGAGAGTGATCAGTCATAGTCTGAGGATGAGGATGACAATGCCCTGATGACAAAGCAATTCAGAAGTTTTCTAAAGATGAAGAAAAGGAGATACCAGTAGTGGTATAAAGATAAGTTCCACAAAAATATTAAGGTTTCTAACGATGTTATTTGCTACGAATGCAGGAAACTTGATTATATTAAATCGGATTACCCTAATCTTAAAGCCAATCTTAGCAAGAAGAAGGTTGAGGAGAAAACAAATGTGAGGAAGGACAAGAAGAGGTTATAAAGAGCTTTTTGGGCAAATTCAATTTCATATTCATCAGAAACAGAAGTAAAGGAAGAAGTCACCAACCTGTGTTTGATGGCTGATAAGCTTGATCTATCATATCAAGAAGAGGTATGTGACTTAACTTATGAAGAGTTATTTGATATTTTTGAAAAGAATCATACAGCACATAGAAAACTTAAGAAAATGTATGCTATGTTGAATTTAGATTTCCTTGAATTACAAAAAGAGCATGAAATCCTTAAAAAAAATTATGCATAAATTGACAACAACCAGATGAAACTTTTGGATGAGTTTGATGAATTGAACAAACATCATGAACTATTGAAATCATCCCACACTGAACTGGAAATTTTTTTTTAAATATTTATGGAAGAATCTAAAATTACATATCACTATTTGAAAGGTTACAATGGTGTATTAGAAAGTGTACACACATTTTTTAAAGCACAATTGAACGCACTTGAGAAAAATAGGATTCCACCTACACCTAAACAATTTTTTAATCTTGACAAAAAGATAAAAATTTTAAAACCTAGGAAAAGATAAGTTTATACACATAAATTGAAAAATCATTTTCCTTGAGTTAAATATTTTTCTTGTGGTGTGATTGAGCATATATCTCACACTTGCACTAGTCATAAAAAATCATATCTAATGTGAAGACCAAAGTTGCATAAAATAAATCATATTATATATGCATCTAGATTAACTTTGCCAAGAGAAGAACCTAAACTTATTTGGGTTTCCAAGACTAACGTTAGATTATCTTATAGAAATGCTCTCATACAAGATCTCGTGAGAGTATTTAGTACCTGGATAGTGGATTTTCAAAGCATATAACTAGAGATACGACATAATTCATATAGCTAGAAGTCAAGAATAGAGGCAATGTTATACTGGGAGATAATACCACTAGGAAAGTGGTAGGCACAAATATGATTGGAAACTTGAACAAATTTTTTATTTAGAATATTTTACTTGTAGGAGGCTTAAAGAATAATTTGTTGAGTATTAGTCAGCTATATGATAAGGGTTATAGTATTAAATTTTTTTTTACTAGCTACATATTAAGCCAAAATGAAAATAGTGTACTGCATGGAACTAGGGTAAACAATGTGTATATACTTGATTTGAATTGTATTAAACCTCCTAATGTTTTTTGTTTGAAAATAATTTTTGATGAATCATGGTTATGAAATATGAGACTTTGTCACACTAACATGAAAAACCTTAGAAAAATTACCCAAAAAAGAACTTGTTAGAGGTATACCAAAACTAGATTTTACTAAAGATCACATGTGTGATGTATGTCAACTAGCAAAATAGATGAAGTCCTCCTTTCATTCCATTAAGGATCTTAGAACTAGCAAACCATTGGAAATTATTCACATGGATCTTTTTGGATCGGTTAGCACTGTAAGTTTAGGAGGTAAATTTTATTGATTTGTGATTGTTAATGATTTTTTGAGATTTACTTGAGTTAAATTTTTATTTCATAAGAGTGAATCATTTGAGAAATTTAAAAAAAATTGACTTGAATTTAAAGAAACCTAGGATGTAAAAACTTATCAATTCAAAGTGATCATGGAGATGAATTTGAAAATGAATATTTTGAGGAGTTTATAAAGAGAAAAGAGTTGATCAAAATTTTTCAGCACTACCTATGATCCCTCAGCAGAATGGGATAGTCAAAAGAAAGAATAGAACATTAATTGAAGCTGCCATAGCCATCTTAGTAGAATATCCACTTCCAAAATATTTTTGGACTAAAGAAGTTAGTACTGCTTATTATGTTCTAAATAGAATGAACATTATATCCAAAATGAATAAAATATCCTATGAGCTTCTTGAAGGTAGAACACCAAATTTGTCATATTTGTATGTTTTTTGATGTAATGTGTTCATTTATAATAATAAAAAATCTCCTTTAGAAAAATTTGATCAAAAATCTGATGAAGAAAATTTTCTTGGATGTTGTAGTGTTAGAAAATTATATAAAGTTTTTTAACAAAAGAACTTTGGTAGTTTAGAAGACCACACATGTTGTATTTGATGAATCTGACATTTTGAAACAGCTAAGTTTGGAAGAGGATCATATTGAAAATAACCCCCAAATAATAGAATAGATTGATTTGGAAGAGAATATGTAAATAGAAAACTCTTTGCCTAGAGAATTGAAATTTTTTAAGAATCATCCTAAGGAATTAATTTTAGGTGAACCTAGCAAGGGTATTAGGACTAGGCATGGAATTAGCAAAGAGGTGAATCATTCTACTTTTATTTTAATGGTTGAACCCATAAATATAAATCAAGCACTTTATGATGAATTTTGGATTTTAGTCATGCAAGAAGAATTGAATCAATTTGTTAGAAATGATGTTTGGATATTAACTAAAAGGCCAAAGGATCAAAGTATTGTTGGAACTAAGTGGGTATTAAAAAATAAAATGAATGATTTAGGAGTTGTGATCAGAAATAAGGCTAGATTGATAGTTAAAGGGTATAATCAAATAGCATGGATTAATTTTGAAGAGACTTTTGCCCGCATAGTAAGACTTAAAGCAATTAGGATTTTATTAACCTTTTTCTGTTTTAAAGATTTTAAATTATTTCAAATAGATATCAAAAGTGTTTTTTTTGAATGGGGTGATATAAGAGGATGTTTATATTGAGCAACCTCCAGGTTTTGAAAATTCTAAATTCTCTAATCATGTGTTTAGATTGAAAAAATCATTGTATAGATTGAAATAGACGCATTGGGCTTGGTATGAGAGGATAAGCACTTTCTTATTAGATAGATTATTTGTATAAGGAAGTGTGGATACCACTCTCTTTTTAAAGAAATTAAAAGATGACATACTCATTATTTAGATATATATTGATGATATTATTTTTGGATATACAAATAAAAATCTTTGTAATAATTTTTAAAAAAATAATGAGTAATGAATTTGAAATGAGTTTAATGGGAGATATGAGTTATTTTCTTAGTTTTCGTATTAAGTAAAATGAGGAGGGAACTTTTTTAATCAGTCAAAGTATATTAAGGACATTCTCAAGAAATATGAAATGGACAGTGCTAAACTAGTAACTACACCAATAAGTTTCTCAGTGTAGTTGGATAAGGACCCAAAGGGAAAATTTATTGATAAAAAAAAATTAGAGGTTTAATTGGATCATTGCTTTATTTGATTACTAGCAGACCATATATAATATTTTGTGTTTATTTTTGTGCTAGATTTCAATCTGATCCAAAAGAATAATATTTGACAGCAATAAAAAGAATTTTAAGATATCTTTTGGGAACTTAAAACTTAGGGATTTGGTATCTTAAGTACAGCTCTTCATTTGAACTTTTTAGATATTTTAATTCAGACTTTACAGGTTGTATGGTTGATCGAAAGAGTATATCTAGAACTTGCCAATTTATAGGAAATTCTTTAGTTTCTTGGTCTAGTAGAAAATAAAATTTTGTAGCCTATTTACTACTGAAGTTGAATATATTGCCTTAGAAAGTATGTAACACAAGTACTTTGATTGAAACAATAATTGATTGACTTAGGATTTATAATTTGCATAATTCTTCTTTTTTATGATAATACTAGTGTCATTTGCATTTTAAAAAATCTTATTCAACATTCTATAATCAAGCATATAGATATAAGACATCACTTCATTAGAGATCATGTATCCAATGGAGAAATTGAATTGACTCACATTTCTACAAAAAATTAACTTGCATATATTTTTATAAAATCAGTAACCTTTGAAACTTTTAGCACCTTAAGAACAAGGTAAGATTTGATTGATCTTAATGCTTAAATTAAATATTCTACAAACTATATATGTTCTATGTTTTGTGTTTGTTTAGTTTATTTTTGTTTGTTTGTTTTATTTGTTTATGTGTGTTTGTTTTTATTTTGTTTTCATTTTTATGTGTGTTAAAACTAGAAGCATGTCACTTGGTTGAAATAATTGTTTTTGAGAAGTTTTTTTGAGATTCAGGTATTATTCTTTAAGTGTGTTATTCGTGTTGTACGAATATTTTTTTGTTATGTACAAATTCTATAGCGTAAATATGATAGTTTTGGGAGTTGAGCATGCGAAACTTAGATTTTTATAGGCTTCATACTGTACGATGACATCATCGTCCGGTATAATTTGTACTAATTTGTTTATATGTATGGGGATGGTTTTACTAGTTAGGTTTAATTATTTATTACTGATCGTACATATGAAATCATTTTCGTCTATACAATCTAGGTGTGAGTTTCTATAGGGCCTAACCACTTTAAAAATGATCTTTAATATTCTGTCGTTCTGTATGAACACCTGTTCATCTGTACGATCGAGTGGTAAAAAATCATGTATGAAAGGACACCTTAGAAATGGTGTTTTATGAAAAATCATTTCATCTCTAGCCATTTCTGTTTGTACGTACAAAAAATGTTTCATCATGTACAATTCCAAAATCGTATGTGCGAAGAAAATTTTATACAATACGATTGATCATTTTTCTTTATATAGAAAGGTTTTGAGATCATTTTTAATTCACATTCTATTTCTTTCAAAACTCTCTAGATCCCTTGTCTAGGAAATGGCTAGTTCTAACAAACGTCCACGTGGTTCTAAGGGTTTATCTTCTGGAAGTGGTGTGGATTCAAACTTCCTATCTAAGAAGTATGAGGATGCATATTTTAGGTTCATTGCTGCCAAGATCACTCCATCTAGACTTCTAATCCAAGATGATCTTCACTTCTCAGTAATGCCTTTATTTGCCTCTACTCAACTATACTTCATTCTTACTCTTATTTATGCCTATCACAAAGAAACCTTTTATTATTTCTTGGCTAACATGAGAGTGAGTGATGACCACTCTAGGATAAGTTCCTTTATCCAAAAACAACATGTAGAGATAACCAAAGAAGATTTAGGCAACTATCTTCATCTGAGAACCCAAGGGATTCGAGCCCACACCTTAACCTCTAGAGCTGATTACGACTTGTCTAAAAATAATAAAGTTCTTAGAGGTGTTTTCCAAGTTAATCATTTAGCTCGAGTCTACACCTTGAACCAAAATTCCTGGATCATCCAACATGTCTTAAGAACTTTGATTATTCATAAGGCTGGTGATCGAGTAAATATGACTCCACTCCTATCTACTGTCACATATCTTATTATGGCTGAAAATTTATTTGATGAAGCCCAACTCATTATGGATTACCTGTATAACTTTTCTAAAATTAGACTTCCACGCCATAAGTGGAAAAAGAATGTGGCCTTAGGATATCTTGTTGCTTATATCCTTTACAAGAAGTACAACCTTATTCATCCTGATCCTCCCACTCAACTCCCGATCTATTTTACTGATACTTCTTTTCGATCACTATTTGGGAGAGATCAGAGTTTTAGTGATGATACTAAGGGAGAAGGGGGAGCACCTGCCCCTTGACCTAACTAAAATCAATTTCAAGAAATGGTTCAGCATTTTGATCATTTGGAGATTCACTTTGATCAACGTTTTGATCAAATTGAGACTCATTTAAATCAGCAGGATATGAGATACCAGGATATGGGCTAGATTCGTGGTCAAGTCAACACGATCAATACCAATATAGTTATGATGAATAATTATTTTTTTATGTTCAATCAGCCTCCACCTCCAGATTAGGGCCCCTCCGAGTTCTAAGTGTACTTCATTGTTGTTATGTCTACCAAGCTTTTGAGAGTGATGTTATGATGTTTTTCTTTCATGTTTGTAGTGTTTATTATACGTTGTAAAGTTTTTTAAGTGATGATATTGGGTGTTGTTGTTTGCGGTATCGTTGGGAGTGAATGTATGCAAAACTTTTTGCTTCAAAAAAAAAATGCCTTGTTATGGTGATGTGTTCTTGTTTCTTGCTACTTAAAATGTTGGTATGTTTAATAAGAAAAACCTTTTGAAATTGATCATTGAAATGAGTTATACATTATTTTGCTTTGCAAATTAATTTTCTTACAAAAATCTATTCTTTCAAAATTTTAAATTAGATTTTAACTGGATTTAGATAAGGAGATCAATTTCATATTCTTTTAGTCAAACATAACTAGAATATCATTGTTGCAATATTGATGTCTTATTATTTTTATTTTTTAATATGCTTATTTTTGTTATTAGTGAGATTTGAATTTAGATTACTGATTTTGGAAAGACCTGGTATCAAAAGAAAATGCACAATATATGCAAAAATCGAAAGAATGCACAATGGTTCACAAAGTGAAAAGAGGTACAAAATTAGTCCAAATAGAAAAGATGCACAAAGTGTGCTGCAAATATTTGAAAAGATGCACAATGTTGTCAAATTGAAATTTATTATTATGTTCTTTCCTCTATCATTCAATCTCTAATCCAAATATGTCTAATTAATAATTATATTCTATATTGAATTTGAAGCTAACTAATCTTTATTTCATCTTTTTTGTAATAATCATCTTTTATTTAAATTGTCTAACATGAATCATGACTTTGATTGACTTTTCTTATCTTATTTGTTCTTTGATTTAAAATTTAATTTTTTTTCTTTTTTAGTATTATGAAATTAATATTATACATGCAATTGGTTTAAAACCATTTTCTAGGTCAATTCTTTTGGTTTATCTAACCTTACATTTCAAGTAATACTTACCTTTCTATTGTTGTCAAAAGGAGAAGTAATAATATTATTTGATTTATTAATATTTGTTGGAATGTTTGTTGTTTGATGTGTATTGTTTGATGTGTGTAATTTTTTTGTGTGTATGTGGTATATGTATGTTTTGAATGCATGTGTTAAATATTGGAATCATGTTTTTGTGTTCGTATTTTGTTCAATTTTATTTTTTTTTTTAGATATTTTGATCTTCATGGGAATCCCTAGATTTACATTGCTCATTTATTTAGGGGGAGCTAAGGAGAATTTTTTTTTGCTTTAAATGTTTATTCAAACAATAATTATTTTTCCATCATCAAAAAGAAGGAGATTGTTGCAACTTAGTTTTCATAATTATATTTTCATATTATGTGTTTTTGATGATTCAAAATATTATTATTTTTTATTACTATTTCTCCTAATACATATTAGATATATTATTTTTAATGTTTGTGTATATTAACATTTGAGAGAAATCCTACTCCAGACTATTGAAGACTTCAAGTTAGATTAGATTAGAGTTTATTGTAAATGGAGTCTGTGTTTTACACTTTTATTGAGTGTGAGAGAGTGTGATGTAATTGGATAACCGTGCACACACACACTAAGGGAGAGTTAAAATTTGTAAATTTTTAAACTAATTGTATTGTACGATTACTAATCGTATGGGATAATTTATTTAGTTAATTCCTCCAACAAGCAGTTAATCAAATCATGAACGAAAAAATTTTGGAGTTTTGTTCGTACTATACGAAGTTTCCTTCGTATAAGCGACGTCCATAATACGAAAATGTTGCGAATATTTTCGTCTATACGAACAGGGAAATTTTTTGAACTGATCGTTCGAGGCGTCTTGCCTTCGTACAGACGACGTCCAAAGTACGAAAATGTTGCAAGCCTTTTCGTCCATACGAACATGAAAATTTTTTTGAACCGTTCATCCGAGACGATCTTACCTTTGTACAAACGACATCCATAGTATGAAAATGTTGTGAACATTTTCATCCATACGAACAAGAATTTTTTTTTTTTTTTGAACTATTTGTTCGGGATGATATAGCTTCGTATTGTACGATGTTATTAAACAAAAATATTTTATACAGGATCGTACGAGCAAATTTTGAACTATTTGTACGTATAATTTTTGAATGGATTGTTTGATCAGGGACAGACAAAATTGAAATTATTAGTTTTTTAGATGATTTTTTGTGTCTTTCATATATAAGGTCCTTAAAATTGTCTAAGGACGTATCCATCTTCATTTTTTTTTAGAGAAAAAGTGTGAGAGTGATTGGGAGAGTGTTTTGAGAGTGTGGAGAGATTTTCAAGTGGAAATTGTGAAGGGTTCACAAGGTTTCCCAAAAGGAGAGAATTTCTTTGTAAGTCTTGTCCATCCTCTTCCCTGCTTCTTCGGAGTTGCTCGTGAAAAGATCTTTGAAGAAGATCTGGTTCTCTGCCGACATTAGTTGGATGTAAAAGAATAACAATTCTCTGTCAACACTTGGAGAAATGTGAATGGATGTCGGTTCTCTGCCAACACTTGGAGAATTGTGAAAGGACGACGGTTCTCTGCCAACACTTGGAGAAGTGTGAAAGGATGACAGTTCTCTACCAGCACTTGGAGAAATATGAAAGGATAACGATAGCCGAAACTTGGAGGGTGTGAAAGGACGACGGTACTCTGCCGCATCGGGGATTATTGAAAGACAGGGTAATTATAAAGGCTTCTTCACCTTGTTGTGGCAGCAAAAGGAGAGTCACTTTGGTAATAGTGTAATACCTTAAGAGGGAGACTTCAGGGAGTGGATGTAGGTCTAGTTGGACCGAATCACTATAAATCTTTATGCTCTTTTTATTTTTCAGTATTTTTTTTATGCAAATTTTGTGGTTGAAAGAGTTTTATTTTGGAAAAACATAAATTGTGCAAATAATTTTATAATCGGTTTTTTATTCAAGAGGATTTAAAATACCAATTCGCCTCCCTTTTGATTAGCCTTGGGACAATTGCGTTAGGTCTAACAACTTATATAGATTTTTTGTTATGTACAATAACAATTATATAAAATAAACTAGTACATCATTATAATTACATCATGACTATTAAAAAAACATCTAGTAGATATAAAAAGAAAAGATTAGCTTGTGACCTAAATCACTCTAGTATGCATAGCCCATCAAATAATCAATATCTACAGTTGAAATCAATAAAAAATATATACAATATCACTGAAATTTTATTTAATCATTTTTTTAACAAATTTAATTATCTAATAATTAAATTAAAAAATATTTAGTAAAACGGTTTTCTTAGCAGCCTTTTAGCTGTGCCAAAAAGGGCAAATTATTGGGTCAGGTGACCGAACGCAGAGATAGGTTCGGATAATAATAAAATATTATTTTAAAATTAGCGCAACTAAAGCGCAACCAAAGCGCAACTAAAGCGCAACCAAAGCGCAACTAAAGCGCAACCAAAGCGCAACTAAAGCGCAACCAAAGCGCAACTAAAGCGCAAGTCAAAAAGCGCAACTAAAGCGCAAGATGACGCGGCAAATTTTTATTGGCTGTCCGAACTTATCTTTTGGCTCCGGTCACCTGACCCAATAATTTGCCGCCAAAAAGGCCTAAATCGAATTTGCATTTCCACTCCTTCGGTCGGAGCAATTCCACGAATGGGCTTCCGGAGAGCTGATATCACGGGCGCCGGTGTGTGCGGGCCACGCCGGCGACTGGGTGAAGCATCGCGGCCGGCGTGTACTGAAAGAGCATTCCCGCAATCGCATTTAAGACTTGCCAAATGTCGAATGACCTATTCAGAAAACACTTTTCTTCGCACTCTCCGCCCAAAGCATTTTTTTGATACTCGTCCCAAATAGAACTCGCCAATCGACAACCAGGGCAAGAAAATAGGAGGAGGAGGAGGAGTGAGTGTTGTCTCTGATAGATCGATTTGAAAAAGGAACCATGAATCAGATACTTGGCAAGTTGTGCGGCTATTGGTTCTCAAAGAGAGCCAGCAAAGAGCTGTTCTCCGTCGGCGATGATATCAATGTGAGTAGTTTTGATTCGAGAGCTTGAGAGTTATTTTTTATGAGTTCTGGATGTAATCCTTCCTTGTTATTGATGTGATCTTCTTTTTTAATTTTGCGGTGTTTGTTTGTGGGTGGTTTATAAGTTGTAATGCTCGAACTCAAATCCGACTCTGAGTATTCTCGCTTAGAAAAAATCTGTCTAAATAAATGACAATAGCAGAATTGTAGATAACTTTGTGTATGTTTCTAGGAATAACACAATGTAATAGTCCCTTTGGCATCAATTCTAGGGTTCCTTCTGTATCAAGGAAAATAAAGCTTCGTGTTTTAGGTGAAATTCATTGTTATCCATCATCAAGAATAATTTGTCTCATGAAATACATTAGGTACCTCTAATAGTCATTAGATTACTTTCAAATGAAGAAAATTTTTCTAACAAGCAAAATAAATAAAATTATTCTCTTTTTAAATAATCAAATATGATAATTATCTTAATATGACAGGGATACACAGAAATTTCAAATATCTTCCTACAAGAATAACATGTTTTATGAATTACAGTTGATGCGTTTGATAGGCATAAAGTTACATTTAGATGCAAAAAATTACCTAATAATTAAAATAACTAAAAGTATTCTCTTTTTAAATAATCAGATGTGATAATTATCTTGATATGACTGGAATAATTAGGAGTATCAAATATATTCCTACAATTTAGTTAACTCAAATCATATACGCATCCATCCCACAATCAAGCCACTTAAAAAGATATCATCCTCGGGTTGTGTTTTGAAACTTTCATAAAGTTGAAAATGTATTACATCTCTTAGCAATCAAAAATATCTTGTCTTCAATGAACTTTGATTAGAAACAAAAGCGCTAGATGGGGAAAATGTAAAATCTGAGATAAGAAAGTAGTAGATCCACTGCCAGAACATTGCAATTACAGTAGGTGGAGAAAAATACTCAAATAGATTTTTTTTTTAATTCACATCAAAAACTAGATAGAATCCAATTTTCATTAACAGACTACGTATGCATGCATCAGGTTTGAAATAAGAGAAGATGTAATGGCAGTGGATGAAATAATAATGGCATGCTTTTCTAGTGAAAATTTTAATTGTGCAACACTTCAACTTGGCAAGAAGAATATTGACTACATCCATAGGCAATATAAATTTAATGGGAATGGGATATCCTAGAAATCCCAACAAATTGGTCATGCTTGGAGTCTCCATAATTGGTTTAGAGTCCTATCTTATTTTCAATAATTTGGGTGAACCTCATCTTGTTAATCTTCAATTTAAATTTAAATTTCTTTATGTTCTTCATATATCTTGGATATGATGCCAACACATTCCAAAATATAAATGAGAAATCTAAAGACTAAGTGATATAGAACGGATGGGGGGAAAATTTGAAAATTGAAATTAAAAGTAAATGAGAAAAAAGGGGGTGGTTAATTAAATCACATAATTGGATATCCAATTAAGGAATTAAATAACTATAAAGGGGATGGGCCGGCAACATTAAGAGGGGCTTGGGAGTTTATGGAGAGAGATTTAAATGCTTGCCAAGTGGGGAATCTTAAATTAGGAAGAAATATTTAAATCAAATCTTATTTGAATTTGAAATAGGTTTGATTTGAATACTTTCCTAAAATAAGATAACTAAATTAGGGAAATGATTTGAAATTTAAATACATTTGAATTTAAATTCAAATGCTTTTCATATTAAAATACACCCACAATAGGAAAGAATGTTATCAAGCAAGATTGATTCCAATCAAGAGCAAAAGGGGAGGGACGGCGGGTAGAGAGAGAAGGGGCCAATTATGGGAGGAAAGGAAAAGGAAATTAATCAAGTCTTCAATTAAGGGAGAAAGGATTTAATCAAATACAATTCCAATTTGATTGGAATTTGATTTGAAGAACTTTCCAAAAATATAATCTAGTAATTTAGGTAAGGTGTTGAATTACATTTTAATTGGATTTGAATTCAAAATTCTTTTCAAATTATCTTCAACCTAATTTAGGAAGACAAAGGAGAATGAAGGAGGGAAGAGGCTATGGGTGAGGTGGTCGGCTGGCTAGTGGAGGAGGCTTGTGGCTTTGGAGGGGTTTGTGGGAGAATCGGCTAGTGGCGAGTAGGGGATTTTGGCCGACGGTCAAGGGAGGAGGAGAAAAGGATTTAGGGAAAGAAAGATACAACCATGAGCCCGGACACATCCTGTAGCTGACGGGTAATACGTTGTCCTTCTCCAAGGGACTTCAAGCCATGAGCCCGGACCCATCTTGCGGCTGGTGGAAGCTCTGATTCCCTCCCATAGAAATCTCACACAAGTTCTCTCCAAAAGTGCAAACCTTTTTTTTTTAATTAATAATCCATCATTTGATACATGAGCAAGGGCCTCTATATATATAGGCCTCAAAACAAAAGAAATTAAAAAAGACAACTTTGCCCCTTGGGCTTACATAAGACAACTCTTAAATAAGGGTAAAAACAAGAAATGCAAAATTAAATCAAAATACAATTAATAAACTAAGATAAAAAAAGAGTGATCTCGGCCGTTGATCTTCGTCTCTTCCATTGAATAACCACTCACCGTTGGATGCCCGCATCACTAAGTTTCCATTTGAAATTTTTTGTTTGGAAGAAGGAACATACTTTGGCTTTGATGGATGCACCCTAATTTTTTGTTGGGAAGAAGGAACATACTTTGGCACCAAAGGAATATTATTTTTTTGTTAAAAATTAATTTCAATTTTGTATCTTTGAACTTTTATTAAGCATATAACATCTGAGAAATCATTCTTCTCCTTTGGTTATATGAACCTTAACTTCAACTATAATACTATCACTCATGTAAATTTTTAAATCCATGGAACTCCTATTATGTCATTAGGAATGGGACTTTTTTTCTCTTGTTGCGGAGGCAAACTTTATGTGGTGATGAGAATGATAATTTAAAAAGTTTATATTTCTTATATATGTGCAATCTTATGACAAATGTTCTCATTTGATTAAATGAGTTACAAAGCTTTTTAATGTTATATTCGAATAAAACCTTGTACATATAATTTGGTAAAACAGGATGATTTGTAGTGACAGATGAATGGGGTAGAGCAGATAGTATATGTTGACAAGAATAATAATTTAATAAGTTCGCAATTCTTGTAGATATGCAATCTCACATCTACATAGCAAAGACGCTTCAATGCAAAGCTAGGGTGACAAAAAGAGATGAATGATTGTGTACAGAAGAGGGACCAAAGAGGGGAGAGACAGGAGAAAATTTTGAGTGCACCAATTTGGAGAGAGGAGGGAGACCACAAGAGAACTTAAATTTCAATTCATTCAGTCAAAATCAAAATACCAGCTACGAACCCCTACGTATAGAAATAGAGTTACAAAATTATGATTGAATAGTTTGTAATCAAATTTAATTCTATCCAAAATTAAATCTAATCTCACTCATAATTCAAATTTGAAATAAATATTATCAAAAAGAATAATTCATCATAATTTCAAAATAATAATTATAATCTAATAACTCCATATATTCTAATTAAATTAAATAAATCATAAAATAATCTAGTTGTATTTTCTTGAGTTTCATCAGGCTATTTTCAAAATTCAATTATATGACCATCAGGTCATAATAGGGGTAATTTAAGTATTGCACTAGCCATGGGATTCAATCATGCCCTTTGTGGTTTTATCTACTTTTTATTAAGGAGCTGTTTGGTTGGCTAAAAAAGAAATGCAATGTAAAAGAAATATAATGTAAAAAAATACAGTGTGAAATGAATACTTTGGAGTTGTTTGGATGAGTGTTAAGTAAATGGAGGTGAATGTTTTTTTTTTAAGAAAAATGAACATAGTGTAAAGTCCAAAGATGATGGTGGCCGGTAAGTAGCGGTGGCAATGGCGATGGTGGCCGGTGGTGGTGATCTCCAAAGGCGGTGGCGGCTGGCAAAGGCGGCCAACTATGGTGGGCGGCGGCGACCTTCGATGGTGGGCGAAGGCGGTCAAGGGAGTTTGCTTGCAATGTAAACAATTCTTGCTCATTACCTCAACTCTGGGCGAGTTTTTTTTACCTCAAATCTAAAATGGTTTACACGACGTTTACTTTACTTTGCATTCCTTAATTTTTTATCTAACCAAACACCAATATTTTCAAAATCATTGTATTTGGAATACTTTACACCCATTTTACTTCCAACCAAACAAACCCTAAGAACAACATGTGACAAGAAATGTACGAGTTAAAAACCAACAAAATCACAAATCATGTTTGAGACTAACTCTAGCATGGAAAATGCAATGAAGTAAAAAAGTGCAAAATTTGGTTCTTTTGTTAGAAGCTGTAAAGAATAGACTTAAACCAAATCCATAATATGGAAAAAAGAGGCATATTAGTCATAAGTTTCAAAGAGAGAAAAATGGTTAACCAAAATTGGTTAAAAACAAATCATTCTTAGAATGAAAGCCTTAAAATATTAACGATGATTAAAACTCACAATTTCTTGATCACAATTGAGAATCCAATAAAAAAACGCTAAGACATCTTTAATCATCAACAATACAACATTAAGAATACCTGATTCCCTTGTTAAAGAAAAAGAAATCCTTAAACCAATCCATAACATAGTAAAATGCAGCACATATTTGTTCCATTGTTAGAGCTAGTTAGAAGAAAGAAAAGCCTTAAATCAAGGCCATTCTATGAAAAAAATGGGCATATTATTCTTCTTTCTCAAAGACAGAAAAAAAATTAACCAAAAATGGTTAAAAAACAAATCATTCGTAGAACAAAAGCCTTAAAAGATTAACCATGACTAAAACTCATAATTTCTAGGTTACAATAGAGATAATCTACCTATTGCACAAGCCTATCGAACTTAATTCTATAATTTTGTTTACTTTCTAGTTTCTTCTTAGTATAGAAAGAAAACATAAGAAAGAAATAAATTAGGCTATAAGAACAAGCAAGATCACATATTTTGTAAATAACGTATTCAGCTTGAGAATAACTTAATGTGCTAGCTGCAATAAGAAAATGTTAGACATCTATAATCATCCTATAAGTTGACAACGTTAAGAATATTTGATTCCTTTGCCATGGTAAAATAAAACCTTTCAATCAAGCTAAAACCTAGCAAAATGCAGCCTACAAATTATTCTTTATTTTCACATGAAGCAAAAGATTAACCAAAAAGGTTATAGGACAAATAGTTCTTATGATGCGATAGCTTTTATGAGTTTTTTAACAGCATCCTCAACAACAAATTTTCTATCCTTCAAAAACCAATGGATCATGTCTTCATCATATATTCCATTTTTTCTAACTGCCACACTTGAATGTTCTTTCTCAAGCTTATCTTTAAATTCCAACACAAGCTGCAAATACAAAATTGAATCTAATTAGAGAATTTTACGAGGAGCTATGGATTCTTGTAAAAAAAATAGAGTTCGACAAATTTAAATAAATGTAATTGGAAAGGATGATATCTTGCCGAGGCTCAACCGCGAACATTTTTTGTCTGCATTTGAGTGACATTACTATAAAGCCTTAAATGGCAGCATAGTAATAAAGCAACTCAATGCACTAACAAGATCATAAATAGGTTTTAACAGATTTTGTACTGGTAATCTTTTGTCAATCTTTTGCATTGTATTTCTCATCAACTTCGTACCAACCTTGAGTAATTTTTTTTCAAAAAGACAAAAAATTCAAAATAAACATTCCATGAACGGGACTTCAAAGGGTTTCAAAATATTTAGAAGGAATGAATCCCTCATGGAACCTCTGTATAGAGCGTAAAATACTGCTTTGTTATTCCTTGGCATTCAAACTCTTTAATCTGTATAATTAGTGGATAAGAAAAATAGAGGTATTTATTTAGTGTCATTCATAGAAGAGGAGCAAAAACACACCATTGATTATTGAAATAATTGCATATCAATAGTCAATGAAATTTATAGCTGGAATCCTTTCCGATTATCAGCTTCCACCTTAAGTTCAACTATTTAGGTCGATTTTATGAATCCTTCTCTATCACTCATTTCTTAAGCTAAGTTTGAAATTAATTTTAGTTGAATCCCTTGATAGTTTCATACCATGAACTTTCACTTTAGCCATTTTCCTTTCTCTACCTTACGTGGTAATTCCACTTAATCACAACCACGGGCCATAGTAAACTGATTCTCCAAGTCAATTACAGAATCAAAAAGAGAGTTCACATCAAGAATAATAGCTATTTTTT
>NW_021319250.1:34907-78946 GCF_001605985.2 Dendrobium catenatum | reverse complement strand
TAATAAAAATAGTAATATAATATATAAAATTTATAATATAAAAAATTATGTCTCTAACTTTAATAAATTATATGCATTTTCAACCCAAATTTATATCTCAAGCAATATGATAGTTTAAGCTCATACAAAATTCTTACAGGTTTTTAGTCCCACATCATAGAGGAATTTTAAGTTGTTCTCTTTATATAGAATAAAGCATATACTACAAACAAAAAGAAAAGTTGTATGATGTGGCAAGCTAGCAGCTTTATATTCTGCTTAAATTTATTTACATAAGCATATGATTTTAAAAATGTGTTTACAATTAATTAAATGAAATTTAATATTAAAAATATTATTTAAATAAAAAATATTATTTATTGAACCTGCCAGTTCTACCTAATTAGAGACGCTTCAACGGTTTACCGATTGAACCGACGGTTCAAATCGGTTGTCACCGATTCAATACAGCTTCAACGGTTTACCGATTGAACCAACGGTTCAAATCGGTTCTCACCGATTCAATACAAATTCGGGTTTTGAACATCTCCGGATTGGCAACTGAACCGGTTCATGATCGAACTGTTTGAACTGGCTGGTCCAGTTTAGTTTTAAAACACTAGTTATAAATATTAACGATCAATTTTTAAAATTTATCAAGAAGAAAATCTGAAATAATTAATAAAGAACAAAGTTATGATAAAGGGAGTTCAAGGATGAAAATAATCTTTATATTATATATGTCTCACCGAGGGAATCAACTTTCAAGTGGAACATAAATTCTTAAAATTAAGGTTGGTAATTATGTTTTCCATCTTGTAGAAATTATTCCCTTTTAAAATCAAACGCATTGATGCTTATGATTATATAAATGCATTGAAAAATATCTTGAATTATCCCTAATTGTTATTACAATATGTCTAGATGATTCTCTTTTGGTTATGAAATCCACATATTAAAATAAGAGGCGACGGTATGTAGTGACGACAATAATAATTTAACAAGTTTACAATTCCTGTACATATGCAATCTTATAATAAACTATTCTCAATTGATTATGACTTCCAAAGCTTTTTAATGTTAACTTCTAATAAAACCTTTGTTTGTTCTTAAACACAATTATCTTGGTTAGTTAGAAATTATACTGCTCTTTAACCTTAACTTTTTAATCTCTGTGATTTCTTAAAAAAGAGCAAGTACTCTTGAAGCTTATATTTCTAACTGTGCATACTTGTTGGAATTAGTCTCTTTCAAATGACATTGAGGGAGGAGCAAAATGGCTGGTCAATAAACTTAAAGGTATCATTCCCAAATAATTTGATTTCAGTATTTGCCTCCTTTTATGCGTGACATTTTTATTTTTATTTCTTAGTCGTGCAACAATTATGTTTAACTCTCTAAATTACGTTGAACTCTTACTGTGCTTGAAAGATCTTAGCTGTGAAATCATCAGTTGAAGTCACTCTCATCATATAATCACATGGTTTATATATGAACTGTGGCATTCGGGTTTGTTAACAAGTTGTATGAATTAACATATTTTGCATTCTTGTTTGAGCCATTCATTTTAGCTTATATATGGCCTTTGTGAAGCTCACTTCTAAGCTTCAGCAACAAATCCACAAGGATTCATCATTGCATACTTGCAACTTTTCTGATTCAATTCTTTCCCGGGAGAAAATCTTTTATGTTGATAAAAGACGTTTGTTTGTCTTTCAATTTTTTTGTTTATCATCAACAAATATGATTTTCGGAAATAATATTCCCTGAACATGAATCAAATAATATTTATCTTACCAAGGCTTAGGAGATCATTTTCATAGATGATATGGTTTTCCTTGTTTGGTGTATGACATGTAGAAAACCATGCGGTAATGCATTTAAGTTTCCATCCCGATGTATAAATGGATAAATTCAGCCATGGATATTAGTTGATAGAAAATAATTCGAACCCTTGAACTTCTGCATCATCTTAAAAGAATATCCATAAACTAAAATTTATTCGATAGGATTAAATTTGAACATACGTTATTATAGTGTTAATGTGTTTTATGGGCTTTGGGTGAGATGCAAAGCTTTTTTCTTAGAAATACTAATTGGACTAATTAGTCCTAACAGAAGAGTAAGTATAATATTTTTCAAACTTCTACACATCATATGTTGTTTTTGGAGTGTTTCAGCTTGATTGATTCTAATGCCTAAGACCTTCAATGAAAAAAAATTATAATATAATAATTTTTTACAACTGATTTTTGTAAATCTTTAAACCTAAAAAAATACTTAAACCACCCATTGTTGTCTCCTTGTTTATCTTCAAGTGATATTTATAACTAAAAAATGGTAAATATTATCGTTTAAATTTATGTTTCATATTTAGCTCATGTTAGTCTTGTTTTAGAATTAACACTTTACCAAATATTTGAGCATATCTTGTTAGTTTTGTTTTGTTATATCCTTTGAAATCAAGTTTAATATACCTTCTAAACAATTCCTTGAGATTATATATCCAACTTGAAAACAACATAGGATTGTTACCCATTAAATGAAAAAAATTAATTCTTAATTTCATAATAATAACTCTAAAATTATCTTAATACTTAGTTAAATTGTTTGATTAAAACTACATTCTTTATTATGTTGGCTAACCCTGATATTATGTCTCATTTTTAAGGCTGTAAATCGGTCGATCTTGGCCTATGTTTAAACTCGACACTTTAGATTTTTGGTCTTTTTGAGTTTGACTGTGTTTGATTATTTTTGAAAACTTTAATTTCATGTTTGATTCACTTTTGGAACATCTTTGGATAAAATTATATTAAATTTCAACTATTAAGTTTTTATCAATATATAGTGCCTAGATCTCATCTATTGGGTTAAAAAACAATGGTTAAAATATAAAAATGATAAATAAAAGGTGGATTTACATGCATACCACTTTATTTCATGCTATTTACATATCTAACAGTAAAAACTTTAATATTACATGTCTATCACTTATTTAAAAAATTATTATCAAATATATCACTCTTATATTTCATTGTTACCACCCATGCCATCCTATAAACTTTAATATTTCATTCCATGCACCCATATTTGTTCTATGCATGGTAGACATGTAATATTAAAATTTTAGGTGTTAGATATATAAATATCTTGAAATAATATGGTGTGTATGTAAATCCCCCAAATATAATTTGTAGCAAACCTGATTAAGTACAACCATTCTTGTATGCTTTAAAGGATGTATGCTGGAATGCAGTGGAATAATGATCATCATCAATCAATACATTCTATAGACCCATTTAATCAATGAAAGGCATATGGTTACTAGAGATTTTTTTTTTGAATAACAAGAACAAGGTTTACTCAAATTCAGGGATCAAGATATCTCACAAGTGCAAACTTATATGATTAATTACATCTCGAAAATATGAATTTAATACTACTCTTATATTATAAATTCAAGAGGATGGATTTATTAATATATTTTAAATTTCAATTTTTTCTTAATGGTTGTTTAGTTTAAAGTAAATAGAAAAAAAACTTCAAACTATCACTTGTGTTCAAATCATTAAAGATATGTATGCATGAGCTATTACTTGTATTCAAACATAAGGTGGTTTGACCAAGTATTTTCCTATCGGTTGGATTACATCAAGGATCAGCCTTAAGCCCATATCTTTTTGCTTTAGTCATGGAGGTTCTCACTAGACATTTGCAAGAGGATGTACCTTGGTGTATGCTTTTTGCTGATAATATTTTTCTTTTTGATAAGACTAGAGAGGGAGTTGAAGGTAAACTTGAATTATGGAGGTCAACCTCGGAGTCTAAAGGTTTTCGCTTTAGTAGATCTAAACTAAAAATATGGAGTGTAGTTTTTGTAGTAATAGACCTAGTGAGGGGATTGTGACTTTGGGCGATCAAGTTGTTAATAAGAGTACACGTTTTAGATATCTTGGATCTATTGTTCAGAATGATGGTGAAATAGATCGGGATATTAACAACAGAATTCAAGTTTGATGGTTGAAGTGGAGGAATGCATCGGGCTTGTTGTGTAATAGAAAAGTCCCCCTCGAACTTAAGGAAAAAATCTATAAGATGGTGGTGAGACTTGCAATGCTTTATGGTGCTGAATGTTGGACATAAGTTAAGTATTGCAGAGATGAGGATGCTCAGGTGGATGAGTGGTTTTACCCCTAGAGATAGGATACGAAATGAGCATATACATGAAAAGGTTGGAGTAGTGTCAGTGAGAGAGTCGCCTTAGATGGTTTGGTAACATAAAATGGTGGCCTTTCGATGACCCGGTTAGGAAAGTAGAAGTATTAGATTTGACTTATGTTAAGAAAGGTACATGTAGACCTACAAAAACTTGGTTAGAAAATATTAGAAATGATCTTTCTTTATTAGATTTAAACGAGAATTTGACTTTTAACATGACACAATAGAGAAAAAGGATTCTTATAGCCGACCCCACATAGTGAGACAAAGGCTTATTGTTATTGTTGTTGTTGTTGTTTAGTTTGAAATAAAGTGGGTGAAAAGTATTCTTTTTCTAGGGATTTTAAAAATATCGATGTTTGGTTAGATGAGAATTGAATATAGTGTATAGTATTTCAAATGTAGTGTATAATAATTTAGTACATTTTTGAGATAAAGTAAACTCACCTAATAATGAATGAAAACATTTTTCACCATAATCAAGCTTAGCTTGTTGCCACCCCCCACCCACCTCCGGCTGCAGCCGTCGGCCACCCTCAGTTGTCGGTCGCTGCTTGCCACCATCACGGCAGAGCACCCTTCGTCACCAGCCCTTGCCATTCATCAGAGCCAGCGCTGGCCACCACCATCACTATTTTTGAAGTTTGAACTTATATTTATTTTACTTCAAGTCTAACAAATAAAAAAAATCTCATGTATTCTTTTTACACTCATCCAAACAACTTCAAACATTTCAAATTCACTATATTCATTTTACACTTCATTCTTTAAACTCTACATGATAATTGATTTCGAAAAAAAATTACCATAAATATTTATGGGGTGATGGAATATTTGTCCTAATTTTTAGGAATATTCTTAGAATTATTTCTAATTTTCAAAACCTTTAAATTTAGTTGTAAAATCTTTGTTTTAAGAAAATTTTTTGAAATATATTTGATACATCCCAATAATAACACATGACATTTTTAGAAAATAAACATTAATATCCTTTAATATTAGAAATTTATTCTGAATTTTTCGTTATTTATTCTATGTTAAATTGCTTATTAAATCAACTAATCCTCTATTCTCTTTAAAAGCAATCAGGCAGTTGCTTTGATGTTGACACAACTTCAAGAAAGCCCAATCCTTTTCAAATGGCTGAGATTACATGGCAAAGCGAGTGTAACTTAACTATTGATATTTGATCAGACTGCAGAAGATTTTTGTCTTGAAACTAAGCAAACTTAGAGGGTATATGATGTAGGACTGCAATCAGAATGGCTAAATCCTATTATTAGGTTTCATATAGACCAGAACTAAAAAAAATTGTCAAAATATCCTAATGCACAACACATTAGCATGAACTTTAAAGCTTTTAGATTTACACTAAAAATAGTACAACATATGACATGTGATATTTTTTTTTAAATTATATTAATCTCAATGTAAATCTAAAAATTCTGAAGGATATTCAAATGTAAGATTATAACAATACCATGAGATTAAGGTCATCATCTTTTTTCAACTCACATTGTGGAAAAAAGAGTTTACATCCCTTCAAAGAATTATTTATAATTCTTGGCCAATCTCACATCAAACATGAAGATCTAGCAGGTCCTAGCTTTTAAGATGGTGAGTTTTGAGAATCCACTAATCAATCAAGTAGTTGGATTAGGGTTTTGAGGGTTTTTCTCAAAATAAGATCTCATTGGTTTGAATATTGTATATCTTCTATTAGGTCTGCTGACATTAAATAATTTAGCAGATCTAGGGTCTCCTATGAGATTAATACAAGAATAATGCAAGATGAGTTAAAAGAGATAAGATGATCAAGAAGAATAGATTATCATATAATTGATAAAAGATTTAAACTGTAATTAGGGTTTTTTTTTTTAATTCAATCATTCCATTCTTTCCTCAAACTCTAGATAAAGATAAGAAATTTAAACTTCCAAATCAAAAAAGAGAGTGGGAGGAGAGAGAATGTGAAGATTTCATCATTGGAAAATGTGCCCTTAACTTTGGAATTAAACCACTTGCTTTGGGATTAATGCTAGTAACTTTAAGGCATCATGATCTGGTGTGAGAATTCAAAAGGTTTTGTGGAACTATTTCTTTGTCCTATTTGATGACTTGAATGCAATTAGGTTTTATCCATTTAACCTTCTTCCACCAAATTTGATTATATCTTTAAAATTCAACCTCTCTAATATGGTGGCATGAAACTGTCTTACTGATTATTTTGAGCTAATTAGCATAAATTAAGCCCCATTGTGACATTAGATCCCCTAGCTAGTTTTATGATTGTTTGGACACCCTTAGCCTTTGTTGTACATGTTTAAAACCAGAAATTTCCATCCTGATTAAATTAGTTCCAGTTTGGCTAAATTGGGATTTGGAGAGCCTCCTAGATCAAAATGCATAAGATATTATAATAAAAAAATAAAGTATCTGTAGATGGGTGAAAAATAAAAAATCCCTTGATCGAAAGTACCTAAAAATAGAGGATCAACTACCTTTAGTCAGTTGAGCGATGGTTGAAAGTTTGTTGAAAAAATATAATAACTTTCAACTTTCAACTAATAATTTCTCTCAAATGATAATCTTTCACTGAAGTTATCTCTACAACAGCTCTTGGACGCTATTAAGTATAATGACCAAGTGCCCCACTCAATCATGGTAGATCGTGCATGGGAGTCACTCGCTTTCAAATTGTCCTCAACTATAATAGGAGATAAACCGACACATAAGTTTCTCAAATTGCATGGAACACTTGATGCTGATCAAACATGTCATTTGTTAGGAGATTGAACGTTGGGGATTCGGGTTGAACATAATATACAAGTAGCTGAAAATCCATCTTCCCAAAAAATTTAAGCTAATGGTTTGTCATTACTGGAATATTAAAACCCAACTCTTATTTCACTTTTTAAATAAGACTATTATCCATTCTCATTTGATCTATAACACAAGAATGATACTTTGTTTCTTAGGCTAGTCAATGGAAACAAGAAATTGGCTCCAAATTCATTAGAATCGACCTATTTTCAGTTATTTTACCTTATACTGGAAATTTTTTTATTTTCTAGATTTCATTGTTATTAATTAGGAATGATCTACTATCACAAAATGATCCATTCTGGCAAATACTAATCTCATGATATTGTTTCAGTTTGATAATCAAAGCTTTTACAAGGTAGTTTGACAACGGTCCATTTTTTAAATTAATTACCTATAAAATATCTGCGACTAGAACATGAATTTTTGCAGGGAAAATGCAGAAACCTTTGGCAGAACTACTGCGAGAGTATGACTTACCAGTGGGCATATTTCCAGGGGATTCCACCAACTATGAATTCAATGAAGATACAAAGAGGCTAACTGTCTTGATTCCCTCAGTTTGTGAGGTAGGTTACAAAGATTCATCTGTTCTGAGATTTCTCACCTGTGTCAGTGGCTATCTGGAGAAGGGGAAACTGTCGCATATTGAAGGTATGAAGACTAAAGTTTTGATTTGGATGAAGGTCACATCCATCTCAACTGACAGATCTAAGGTTTATTTCAATACTGGTGTGAAGAGAACTAGGAGCAGAGATGCTTATGAGGTACTCAGAGTTGGTATCAGGGCAGAAAAATTTTAAGAATTTTAAAGCTTGCTGTAAAGTCACAATATACTATAAACTTCAGACAGTATAAGAGACCTGTAAAAGAAATGTTTAAATCATTGATTTCAATGAACTATCAGTTAGGTGTAGAGTGGCAATGGAAAATATGCACATTTATAAGCTTGCTGACCACTCTCTACGACCTGAAAGTCAACTAACAGCTCTCAAGCTGTAAGATTGTGTGATTGTTGATATATGTTTCTAACCATATAAATATAAACAAAATCAAACTGAAAAAAGAGAAGATTTTGATGCCGTATATGAACTGTAGATTCATCCATATGTGTTTATTGCACTCTATACTGTTATTCTTTTTCTTTCTTTTTTCAGCTCATCGATTGTGTTATTTAACAGTCATTTATAGTCCTGGTTTCATTTGTTATTGTTGGCTATGCTAATTGAATGAAAAAAAAAATTTGTTTCTTGTTTGAGAAAAGCTTTTTGTAATGTACAACAATGTGGTTTTTTTTTTTTTTTTAATATTTAGATCAATTAAGATAAATTTATACACATTACATACCAAAATTTCAAATCCAAAAACTCTAGGTTAATTGGCAAAGCTCAACCAATGGATCAAGCAAAGCTACCTTAGTTATTTGACTAAAAGAATAACCATATTTTTGGAAAAAATAATTGGGTTATTATATTCTAACAATACTTTGTTCAAGATAAATTTTAAAATTGCTAGGTTAATTTTAACATTGAGTATAATATTTTAATAATTAATTTAAATGTCTAGTATATTTATTTCTAACATTTTTTATCTACATCCAAATCAAAATTTTCTCATAGAAATTTTGACGTTATTTTTGTTGGAGCAAATTGGGTTACGATATCCCAATCAAATTTTGTTCATAAAGATTTTGATACTATTGAATTTATTTTGAAATGAATAAAATATATAAATATTCAATCAAAAATTGATATTGTACTTTAAAATAAATTTAATAATTGAAAGGCTCACTTAAAATTTGTTAAGATTTTTCTTTTCTTCTCTTGTTTTATACAAGGATAATTGTGATTGACGGCTTTTTAAATCAGCAAAGGCTAATTAAAAGAAAGCACTAAAACAAATAAGAGAATATACGAGTAAGACATCAAATTTAGAGTGATTCACGCTTTGTTTGTCACATCTTCTTTATTATTTTTTAAAATAGTTTTTTAATACAAATATTTTATACTATTTTTCAAAACAACTTTTTAATACAAAAAATTAAATTTTAAATTTTTTTTGTAAAAAAAATTATTGTAAAAAGTTGAAAAAAAATTGTCCCAAACAAGATTCTAGTAATAAGGACTAGTAAATATAGTCATTAAAAGATTCTCCCATTGATTTGAGAACAAGAACGTTAGTTGCCTGTTATCATTTCCGAATTGAAGGCGTCATAATCCTACCGATTATGTTTTAATTGAGAGTTGTGATTAATGATTGCACATTATATTGAAATGTCGTATACTCATTGATCATTGGGCATTCCATTGAGAGATTATTAGATGCGGAGTGCGTACGGGAAAAACCGTCCGCACAAGTCTTATTCCGTGCTAGATACCGGCACTCGGTACCGCTGGGTACCGCTAGGTACCCATGTTTGTGCTGACGGTGCACACTTCGCACCTAATAATTTTTCCGTGAGAAGACCTTGTCTCCGGATCAAGATGTTCGTCGCCATATCAAGATGTTGGTACATGACATGTAATAAGAGCAGAAGAGATATGATCATGCTGGTGAGCAAATTTCAAGCAAAATGCTATAAATAGATGCAATAGAATTTTGAAATATCACTTCACTAATCTCTCCTACAGCCTCATTAATAATAATCATTGCACTTTGTCAGGATGAAGAAACCCTTTTTGATATTATGGCAACGATCGAAGAAACATGGATCCTCCGGTGAATCTAGTGTTGCATCCTCAAAGCTTGAACCTGCAATGGAATCTGTGAGGGTAAATATTGCAGTTCTGCTGTGGTACTAACTTGGGAGATGATGTGGAAGTTGGATGCTCTTAACTCATATGGAAGAAGTTGAGAATACGACCACTGTGCATCTTAAGCCACAAGATGTTGAAAATCCCATTAAGAGAAAATAAAGCGATTGTTTCCCTTGACAACAAGGTGTTATCCCACTACGTAAGGTCAACAACATGAATCTTTTTTTCTTCATTCTGTCCTGTTAAGAGTAAAATTCACATTCAAATCTAATAAAAAAAAACCATTTATAATGCTTTATAACCATGTCTTTTTAGGTCTACATCTACCTTTCTTAACATAGGTCAAATCTAATAAATCTACTCTCCTAACTGGGTTATCAAAAGGTCATCATGTTATGTGACCAAACCATCTAAAACGATGCTATCTAATCTTATATACAACTGGATCTACTCCAACATTTTCACATATATGCTGGTTTTGCATTCTATCTCTAAGAGTAAAGCCACTCATCCACCTGAGCATCCTCATCTCTGCAACACTGAATTTTATGCTACACTTTTAATAGCTGACATTTTGTGCAATAAAGCATTACAGGTCTCAGCACCATCTTATAGAATTTTTCTTTAAGTTTGAGGGGTACTTTTCTTATCACACAACAGGCCCGATGTATTCCTCCACTTCAATCATCCAACTTGAATTCTACTATTAATATCCCCATCTATTTCTCTAGCACTTTGAACAATAGACCCGAGAAGTCTAAAACATGTAGTCTATTTAATGACATGATTAACTAAAGTTTTCCTTTATAATACAAGTTTTCCTTCAACTCCCTCTCTAGTCTTATCAACAAGAAGAATATTGCAAGAAAAAAGCACACATCAGGGTATATCCTCTTGCAAATGTCTAATAAGAACATCCATGACTAAGCAAAAAATATATGGGCTTATTTTTGAACCTTGATGTAATCCAACTGAAATAAGAAATACTTGGTCAAACCATCTAGTGTTTGTAAACAAGTAACAACATCTGATATATATCCTTAATGACTTGAATATGAGCATTATTAACTCCTTTCTTTTCTAGAACCGTCCAAAGCACTTCTCTTGGAACTTTATCATATATTTTATCTAAATCAATAAATATTATGACTATCAAAATCGGGTCATGAGTCGGGTTCGGGTTGAACTCAGAACTGACCCGGCATTGTTCAACCCGACATGAACCCGACCTATTTTTGGAAACATGTCAGTTTCCTGTACTCGAACCCGACCCGCTTCGAGTTCGAGTTCACCCGAACCCGACCTGCCAAGTTGTTGTTCGACTTCGCTCTTTCCAGTCGGATCAAAAGCAACAACTGGAGTTCGCTCGGTGTGAAGGTAACTTTCTACCTTTCGTGTCACTTGGTCGGCTCTTCTTTGTTGTTCAACTTCGCTCCTTGGACGACTTTCCCTTGCAATCGAATCGAAAGTTACAACATTTTGATCGGAAGCAATGATGGGGGTTCGCTCAGTGTGAAGGTAACTTTCTCCCTTTCATGTCACTTGGTCGGCTCCTTCATTGCTATTCGACTTTGCTCCTTGGACGACGCTCCCTTGCAAACGGATCAGAAGTTATAGCATTTTGATTGAAAGCAACGACTGGAGTTCGCTCAGTATGAAGGTAACTTTCTCCCTTTCGTCACACTTGGCCGGCTCCTTCATTGTTGTTTGACTTCACTCCTTGGATGACGTTCCCTTGCGATCGGATTGGAAGTTACAACATTTTGATCTGAAGCAACGACGGGAGTTTGCTAGCTATGAAGGTAACTTTCTCCCTTTCGTGCGCTTCTTCGACAAAATACCGTAAATAGGCCGAGCTACAGCATTTCGGGTCAAAACAAGGTCATTCTCGGGTTTCCAGATCAACCCAAACCCAACCCAGAATTTCAAATTGGTATAAAATCAGGACCCGAACCCGACCCATTTCAGGTTCGAGTTTACCCGAACCCAAAACCCAAAATTTTTGTTTCGGGTTCGAGTTGGATTTTCGTGTCGTGTCCAATATTGACACCCCTAATAAATATCATATGGGATATGCCTTCTCTCTACATTTTTTCATCAAACTTTTCAATAAATATATAACTTCCATAGTAGACCTACCCAACATGAATCCAAATTGATTTTAAACATTACTATCACATACTAACCTATGCTCAATAACTCTCTTCCATAGTTTTAATGTATGACACATTAACTTAATTCCTATATAATTGGCGTAATCTTGTGCATCACATTTATTCTTAAAAATAGAAACCGACATACTTTTTTCTCAAGTCATATGACATCTCTTTTTAGTTTTTAAAATAAGATTAAAAAGTTTTGTATGCCAACAAATTCATTTATCTCCTAAACATTTCCATGCATCTATTGGAATATCATCAGGTCCAACAGTTTTTCCACACTTCATTTTTTTAAAAGCCTCTTTAATTTCAATTTTATTGATACGATGATAAAAACAAAAAAAAATTATTTTCATTTAGGGTGCAAAGGTTACTAAAATCAATCGTATTCTCACAATCCTCATTAAAAAGTTAATTAAAATATCCCATCCACCTATATTGAATGTCTTATTCTAATAAAAATATTTTTTATCTTAATTTTTAATGCACTTCACTAGAATTAAACAATTACTTCTCACATCTCTTTGCTTGACTAACTTATACATACGTATTTCATCTTCTTTAGCATTTAATACAACATCAACAATAACATCAAACCTTTATCTCACTATGTGGGGTCAGTTACATGAATTCTTTTTTTACATTGTGTCCTGTTAAAAGTCAATTTCTCATTTAAATCTAATAAATATTTTTTAACCAAGTCTTTTTAGATCTACCTCTACCTTTCTTAACATAAGCCAAATCTAATACATTCACTCTCTTAACCAGGTCATCAGAAGGTCACCGTCTTATGTGACCAAATCATCTGAGGAAACTCTCTAATTTTATCTTCCACTGGAGCTACTCCAACCTTTTCACATGTATGCTCATTTCGTATTATGTCTCTAAAAGTAAAGTCACTCATTCACCCTAGCATCCTCATCTCTACAACAATTAGCTTAAAATAAAGAAACAGAACTTGATGAATCCTAGTCAATCTCACACTCTTAATCCTCTGCCCTGACTTGAAAATATTTAATAGCATATAACAAGCTAAACAATCCAATAAGAAACCAAATCTTATAGCTAATCTTAACACACAATAGAGAGCCAATATGCATGCCAATAATCAAATTATAACAGTAGCATGCACATGATCGTAAGGCAATATAATAAAGAAATCAGTAATGTCAAATCACTAAAGCAATTGCTATCTCAATACTACAATTAATAGATAAATCATATAAAGCATCAAATCAAAACATCAATAAAGACAATCAAAATCATATGAAAATAACTATATCCGCGTATCACATGCTTAGAAATATCATGTCAATGTCAAATATATATCACACTATCAACATATTAATAATAGTAAAACAGTAGTAACATCAACATCATGGATGGAAGCAATAGTAAAGCCGTACAATGACAGTGATTCAGTAGCATGCATTCTAATAATCATATTAAACAAGTAAATGTCCTACTTACAATGGTATTTTTCCAATATTAGTGTCAGTATTAGTAACCTGTCAGCATAGTAATAACTCCTTATAACTCAAAATCAGCATAACGTGAATCAGCCTAGGATAACATCAAATCACAATATTTAAAGGAAAGTGTATCAGTCCACCATCCTGTACAGATTAATCAGTCTCCAGTTAACGTCAGTGAACAATCAATCTTTACTTATTTTTCCCCACACATATATTATTATATACACTTATTTTCAATGCATTGTAGCAAATAAAGTATAATTAAATTTAATTAAGAAAATATCAAAATATTCTAATGGTAGGCAACAAAACGCTACTGAGCAAAAATTCACATTTTCAAAAATTAACAAAATTAGCAGAGAATATGCAAAACATCGTTTTGAAGCTTTAATTGAACAGACACACTATTTTTAAATGTCAAAATAAATTTCAGAGTAGGCAAAAACCACTGCTTTTACAAAATCACCCAGAAAAAATTTTAAAATATACTCAAAATATTCATAATATCGATCTCTATACTAAATAAAAAGTTATGCAGTGAAAATTTTACCAATACAAAATTATCCTCATTTTTCGATAATAGAAATACAAATTTGATCGATAAAATATCAAAAACACAATATTATTGAAATAAAAAATAAGATATAGATTCCTTACAGCGAGATGAATAAATTTTCTAATAAGTCTGACTGCCAAAAATTATTTCATAACCTCCGAATCCAAGCTTTTATTTTCTTTCTCCTCATATTTTCTCTCAAATTCTCTTATTCTCTCTGTTTGGCCAAACGATTAGAACAAAATAGCTTTTAATGAATTAGTGAGTGTTTTAGGATATTTTAAATAAAATAATATTAATATAATTAATCTAATTTAATCAATTTTTAATATAAAATTTATATAAATTATTTTAAAACTTCAAAAATTAATAAAAAAAAATATTCATAAAATAAATCATTTTATTTAGAAAATATTTATAAAATCAGTTTATAAAACGAACAACTAACGGTCCCAAAATCCACACTTGTACCGACAAGTATCAATTCTTAAAGATTTTCATTAGTGCCAAAAAAATATGAAAAAATTCGTGTGATTAAAATACTATAATATCAATGGTATGGCGAAGATGATTTTTAAATTTGACTTATAATGATTCCTAAAAAAATTTATTTGTTTGGGTTATTATAATTAACCTCTTATATTTCATAGAACTCTCCATAGCACTTCTCTTTGAACTTTATCATATACTTTCTCTAAATTAATAAATATCATATGTAGATCCACCTTATTATCTCTTACTTCCATTAAACCTCTTAATAAATGTACAGCTTCCATAGTGGACCTATCTGGCATGAATCCAAATTAATTTTGAGAAATATTAATATCACGTCGTAACCTATGCTCCATAACTCTTTCCCATAGTTTTAAAGTATGACACATTAACTTAATTCCTCTAAAATTCGTACAATCTTGCGCATCACCTTTATTTTTAAAAATAAGAATAAATACACTCATTAGACATATTTTTAGTCTTCAAAATAATATTAAAAAGTTTAGTAAGCTAAAAAATTCCTTCATCTCCTAAGCATTTCCAAACCTCTATTGGAATATCATCAGATCTAGCAGCTTTTTCCACAATTTTTTTTAAGCCTCTCTAACTTTAGTTTTAGCAAGGGGAAATTTTTAAAGTAACCATGATTAAAAATTTAATTATGTGAATAAGTATTGTTAAAAAAAAAATTTAAAACTAGGCAAAGTCGTCAAATTAACGGGCGACTTAGTGCTGACTCAGCACATGGTTGTCAGGTCATCTAATTGATACTGTAGCAAGTCGCCAGTTAAACTGGCGACTTGCTACAGTAATAATTAGATGAATATAAATTCTTTTATTTTTTTAAATTAGATTATTTCAAAAAATGGCTCAACAAATGATTATTAGAGCTCTATCTTTCCTCCCCACAGCTTTAAATTAGATTTACAGAAGCAAACACTTTGAAAACTTATAAAAAAAAATCTATTTTCTCCCGTCTTCTTCTTCCTTCCCTATATGAATTTCCTAGGTTCCTACAAAACCTAGCTCAAATCCCTAAACTTAAAACTAACACCTCCACGACAACAAAAAAAAAAGCAAAAAAACATTTTCTCAATCCACTATCAAAATACTCCTAAAATCAAAAAAATCTATACTGCTCCGCCTCCAGGTTCCATTTATGGATTCTATTAGGCTATTAGCGGCAGAGACTTTCAACGCTAATCAACATCAAAGAAACGGAAGAGGAAGGCAGCTCAATTTTAAAAATATATTTTACTGTTTGTTACTGTAGCAAGTCGCCCATTTAACGGGCGACTTGTTACAGCATTAATTTGTTGAGCTGGCATCTGATATGCTGAGTCAGCATTAAAAGGGCGATTTTGCCTAGTTTTAAATTATTTTTTAACGATACTTAATTACATAATTAAATTTTTAATCATGCTTACTTTAAAAATTTCTCCTTTTAGCAATGCAATGATGAAAACAAAATCTTTATTTTTATTTAGGGTGCTAAGATCACTAAAGTCAATCGAATTCTCACAATCTTCATTGAAAAATTTAACACAATATTTCATCCACCTTTGTTGAATATCATCTTCTAATAAAAGTATTTTTTTATCTTCATCCTAAATCCACTCCACTTGATCTATATCTTTACTACTCATATCTCTTTGTTTGGCTAACTTATACATATATCTTTTGCCCTCCTTACTCCTTAGTATTTAATATATTATATAAATTATAAAAAGCTAAAAAAATTTATATCGCATATTACTTTCTTAGACTCCTTACGAGCCTCAATATCTTTTCCAATTTTTCAAACTTTGACATCTAAACTATTTTTTTATAATAAAATTTCTTATTTTTTATCTTTTCTTATATATTTTGATTTAAACATCAACTATTTTTACTATTATGGGTTTTTCCTTTTGATACTCCAAACATATATTTTACAACATTCTTAATATTCATAGCTAATTTTTCCCATATAACATTAGTTTTCTCATACACAGTCAAAATTTTACGGTCTTGAATCTTACTCTCAAAAATAATTTTATCAGTACTTTTTTAAATGTTCACATCTAATCCTAGGATAATATTTTGCTTTATTTTTCATATTTTTCCCTTTCATTTTAAATTTCAAAAATATTAAGCGATGCTGGGTACATAGATGTTCACTTGGAATAACTTTATAATCTTTGTAAAAATATTACCACATACATTCTTATAATTGATGAAATATTCATCTCTTCTTAAAATAAAGTATTAACAATTAAAAAATTATAAGTTAAAGCAAAATCTAATATTGTTCTACCACATTCATTAGTCGCTCCAAATCTATAGTCATCATGAATATTTTTAAAATCTTCTACTACTCTATCAACGTGTCCATTTAAATCTCCTCCAATAAAAATTATTTTTTCAAGTGGTATTATTTGTATTAATTCTTCCAAGTCATTTCAAAATTTTAATTATCTAAACCTACTTATAGAACATAAACACTTATAATATTAATAATATTAGCATCAATAACAATATTTAAAGCTATAATTATATCTTAAATTGTATTAATTTCTATAATATTATCATTCAAACTCTTATCTATAATTACACCTACATCCAATCTAGTATGACTCTCCTAAGTACTATAGTTTAAATCATAAACTATAAAATGCATAAAATATTTATCTTCCTATGAATCATAATATTCATTAATTTCATTAATTGACTTGTTACAAAACCTATATTCTAGTTTTAGTTTCCTAGACTAACTTCTTTACTCACATTCATCCATATGTGAGAACCCTTGCTTATTTAACACCACACTCATACATCGATGCAACGACCCTTGCAAATTTCTCATTTCATTCAGTCTATACAGCTCGTTGCTTCTAAGGAATGTTTAAGCGTTAATACAATGTATTAAATAATTCATGTTATGATTATTCGACAAATTTTATGCTGGTTGTCGACAACTTAATGCAGCCCTCTATTTTTTTTAAATAAGGATTGGGACCTGGCAATGACAATATTGACCGTTTCCCTTGACATAGGATAAAAAAAACATTAGAAGAAGAAATTGTTGTTGAGAAAGAATCTTAACAATTATTAGACGTAGCCAGCAAAATTGATAAGCAAGAGGGTCCTTCTATGGATGATAAGACTGGGCGAGTGACCTTCTCCATAGACATCCCATCTCTAACTTATGTTCCTCCTACTTAAAGAGATCTATCTATCTATCAATTTCAAAGGTACACGTACACCTCCCCTTATTTTAAGGGTTCTTTCTTTCAAAGTTTGTTTGTCCTACTATATAGATGCCACGGGTCATAAAATTGAATATTTCATGACTAGAATGGAGAAGTTGCTTAAGACTATGGTGAGGAAACCTAAAAAATTTACTGAGTTGAAAACTTCTTGGGATATTTATAGTGTTTGAATCATATTCTTTAACCACTCCGGGAACTACAGTGATAGGGCTTGAAAGGGAGATCTTACTAAGCGCTGACATTGATGATTGATGAGATGAAGTAATATAAGGAGAAGGTGGACAAGATAACAGCCAACATATTGGCTAAATGGAAGAGTTGGGCATGCTTGATTGAACTACATAAGCAATTTTTAAATTGGAATAATGAATATGTGGAACAACATACAGTGCAAGTTGGGGATGCTTGATGAGCTAGACTATTTTAGCATAACAACTGAATACGTATAACAGCGTATTTGGTTCTTATCTTGAGTAGGTCATCCAGATGATCTTGAGTAGGTCATCCAAATGATTGTGTACTGATCCAGGGGTGAAAGTGATGATCCCCAATTGTCGTAATGACAATAGAGTTTGAATTTCTCATTTCTAATATGCTCCTAATCATGAAGTCTCGCCGATGAAAGCGCCTCCTAAAAGTTAACAATGACAACCTTATTTTAAGCATCCAATGGGTCAACTACTTACCAATGTTGAGCCTCTCAACCAAGATAATTCAATAAAGATTGCCTCCACCATATCGTGTCTTGCATTCTGAAGTGACAAGAGAGGACATACAGACAAGGACAAGGGATTTTGGGTGGACAAAGTAGACTCTAGTGTCATTAGAATAGTTATAAAAAAAGTCTAAGCATCATTCTTATGTGAATTGAAAATCATTACATGGATGTAATGATCTCAAAGCGTATTTTTTTATATGATGAGTGAAAATCATTGTTAAAATTTTATATTTAAAGTTTGAACCATAAATTTAATATTATAATAGTGTATTGCTATGAACAACATATATCTCTGATCTATTATTCAAAGTGATAGAGAAATAGATCATGATATTATTAGTAGAATTCAAGTTGGATGATTGAAATGGAGGAAAGCATCAAACAGTTGTGCATCAAACAGTTGTGTGAAAGAAAAATATCCCTCAAACTTAAAGAAAAATTATATAAGATGGTGATGAGACCTGCAATATTTTACGTCGCAAAATATTGGCCATTAAAAGAGAAGCATAAAATTAAGTTAAATGCTACAAAAATGAGGATGCTTAGGTGGATGAGTGACTTCACTTTTAGAGACAGAATCCAAAACAATAGTGTATTGATATGAACAACATATATCTCAGATCTATTATTCAAACTAACAGTGAAATAGATCAGGATATTATTAAAAGAATTCAAGTTGGATGGTTAAAGTAGAGGAAAGTGATAGGAAACACTTGAAGATCTCAAGTGATTCCTATCAATCTTTAGAAAATCAGCGAAAATCCTCCACACAAAACCACAAAAATAGTAGATAATTTGTATTATTTGATGAAAGAGAAACGAAAAATAACAAGATACAATTGATCCTCTATTCGAGAGGAGGATCAATCTCTCTCAAATCTCTAGACGCCGCTAGAGCCCAAAAGAAAACCTAAATCTAAGAGATCTCAAATTTCAGCCAAATTCAAAATGCCCTAACCCTAGGGAAAAAAACTATTTAATGTATGCAGTTCAAAAGGAAATCTCTAAACAGTTACTACGTTCAATTTCTCTCATAAACTTTCTCAAAAATCCTTAATAAAAGGTTTTCTGGAGCTTTGTTGTCCGCTCGGTCTCTGCGGGAGAGGCAGACTTCCGCCTCTATTCGCCTTGGCTGGTCCCGTGTGGACTAGCTGGACCGGTCTAACAATACTCCCATCCCAAAGATCCACCTTGAGGTGAAAATATGCTCGTGTTCCCGTGGAGGTGACCATCCTTGAGATGGATGAAAAACCTTACCAAATTGTTGAATCAATGGCTGCACTTAAAGAGAAACATCCCCTCCCTCCTCCAATCTGATTCCCTCCAGCTTGTGTAGTCCCACTAAATAATCTTCCCCCAACTCTTGTATGTCTCTAACCATTGTCTTAAGTGATACCATGGCTTTGGATAGCCCTGCATCTCCCATTATAACTACATTTCTCTCATCCATCATTAATTCCATCATGAGTACTCCCCAATTGTCCTTGGTTCCCCCTAAGGTTTGCAACCACTTCATCCCCAGTTGGGAAATGACATCAGTACTTCCTAACTCTAGTGGAAGAAAATCCTCCCTTACCTGAATCCCCTGGATGGTCAACACCATTACTCTACAGATCCGCTGGCCTTTCTCCACCTTCCCTATACCCCATCATCACCCCATAATAACCGGTGTCCGCCAATTTAACTTCCCCATGTTGGTTGACGAACTGAGTGAAAATTAAATTATGGGTTGCCCCGCTGTCAATCAATACTACCACCTTAACGCTTGCTAATTCGTATGATTTGAAGTGAATCCTACTACTGAATTAAGGGAGACCTCCGCCACATCCAGATGCAACTTGTCATCCATCTCTCTCTCACCTCCCTCCTCAGTTTTCGCATTATCACAAATGGTGAGAACCTGAAGAGTTCAATATCTACACATGTGCCATGGAGTATACTTCTCATCACACCGGAAATATAACCCCTTTGTCCTCTTCTTTTGTATCTCCTTCTCTATCAGCCTCTTGAAATTTTACCCACCCCCTTCTCCTACTGGCTTCTCTCTGGTTGTCTTATGAAATCCTCCTAATGTTGGACCCTTGGGTGCTAAATAAGTAGTCGTCATCCTGTAAGTGCCTCCTGAGCTGCTACTCCTGACTCCCTTCTCTAGATTCTTCTAATTTTCCACCAGTTGGGCCAATTTCATGGCCTCTCCCAAGTCACAAGCATCATAACTTTCACTGCCGATCTGATTTCTACCTTAAGCCCCTTCATGAAATTCCCCTCAAAATAAGACTCTGAAAATCGCTCCATCCAACTAGTCAGGTGCTCAAACCGCTCCGGATAGTCTACCACTGATCCATCCTGCACTAGTGCGAAAAACTACTCATAGAAGTCTCCTACCCCGTAAGTTTGGAAATGTTCTAATAAACAATCCTTGAATGCTCTCCAGCTCCTTATAGGCCCCCTTTGGTCCCGCCATTAGTGCTATGACAATGCCTTCCCCTCTAGACATAGGCTTGCTGCTGTCAATTTCTCCTCATCCGTCAACCCATTAATGGAGAAATACCTCTCCACCTTATAAATCCACCCATACGTATCCTCCCCTTTGAATATGGGCATCTTCAGCTTCCTCACATTCTGATCTCCCATGTTTCTCCTTATTCATCCATAACTTGCCCTCTCCCAAATGCTTGGCCCTCCCCACGTCTCCCGATCTTTCCTTGTCCTGCATAACCCAAACCCCCTTCAAATTCAGCGCCTCGGCGGCCATAATATTCCTCCCAATGTTCCTAATCAGCACCCTTTTGCTCCGCCCCCTCATACCCATGCCTTTCCCCATACCTACCTCATCTATCCTCCCTCTGAAAAGGCTCCATATAGGATTTTCTTCTTTCTCCCTCCACAATCTCCACCTTATCTTCCTCCCTACGAATTTCAGAATTCGTGTTTTCCCTTCCAACACTTTTGCCACAGAATTGTCGTTTCGTTGTGGATTTCTAAATTTTTCTTCATCAGGTCCCAAAGATTGGCTACTTGTCCTTCCATGGAGGAAATCCTTTCCTCCATCGTTGTCTTGATTTGGTTCATCTCCCCTTCAAGTCTTTCTTCTAGCGCATCTACTTTATTGGCCGCCATCTCTCTCGCCGAATTTTTGTAGGTTCAAAAATTTGGATTTGGATCTAAAAAAAATAGCAACTTCCTCCTTCTCCAACCAAAAATCAGTCGCTGAAATTTGCTAAAATCAGCCCTCCAACGGTCCCAAGACATTCTCTGATACTAATTTGATAGGAAACACTTAAAGATCTCAAGTGATTCCTATCAATCTTTAGAAAATCAGCAAAAAGCTTCCACATGAATCCACACAAAACCAAAAAAAATAGTAGATAATTTGTATTATTTGAAGAAAGGGAAAAGGAAAATAATAAGATACAATTGATCCTCTATTCAAGAGGAGGATCGATCTCTCCCAAGTATCTAGACGTCGCTAGAGCCCAAAAGAAAACCTAAATCTAAAAGATCTCAAATTTCAGCCAAATTTAAGATGCCCTCTAGGAAAACAAACTATTTAATGCATACAATTCAAAAGGAAATCTCTAAACAGTCCCTACATTCAATTTCCCTCATAAACTTTCTCAAAAATCCTTCCTAAAAGGTTCTGTGGAGCTTTGCGGTCTGCTTGGCCTCCGCGGTAGAGGCGAACTTCCGCCTCTATTCGCCTGGGCCGGTCCCATGTGGACTGGCTGGACTGATCCAATGGACCGGTCTAACATAAAGCATCAAACATGTCGTGTGAAAGAAAAGTATCCCTCAAACTTAAAGAAAAAATTATATAAGATGGTGATGAGACATACAATATTTTATAGCGCAAAATATTGGTCATTAAAAGAGAAGCATAAAATTAAGTTAAATGCTACAAAAAATGAGGATGCTTGGGTGGATGAGTGGCCTCACTCTTAGAGACAGAATCCAAAACAAGTATATAAGTGAAAAGGTTAGAGTAGCTCCAGTGGTAGATACTATTAGAGATAGTTGCCTTAGATGATTTGATCACATAAAATGTCGGCCTTCTGATGACCCGGTTAGGAGTATATTTATTAGATTTAGCTTATGTTAAAAAAGGTAGAGGTAGACTTAAAAGACTTGGTTAGAAAGTATTAGAAAAGACTTTTTTTATTAGAATTAAATGAAAATTTGACTCTTAACGAGATATAATGGAGCAAAAAATATTCATGTGGTCAACCCCACGTAGTGGGATAAATATTTGATGATGATGTTATTTTATTATATTGCTATGAATTTTTATAAACTATTATTAGTATATAAATGAGATGGAGATGCCACATAATCTCATAGAAACTAATATTAATATCATATATAAAAGAAATTTTCAAGTACTAAATCAAGAGGTTCCCTAAGTATGAAATGAGAAAGAAATCAGGATCCAAGATGATTTAACATTGTAAATATTAAATAATAGATAAACATTAAAACTTATTAAATAAATAAAATGAAATAATGATATTGATCGAAATAGTTATCTTGCTTTAATCAAACAAAGGTGAACAATTAAATTAAATTACGTTGTCAAATTCAAAACATCACTTCAAATTTTAAATAATCTTGCATATTTCTTGGAATCATTTGACACTATTAATAAAAAAACCCATTATTATTCGAACTTCTTGTTTTCTCTAAGTTAATTTTAAGTTCCTTGACCGACCATTGAAGTTGCCAACGAGAACAATGTTCAATTCTTCTACATATTGAATTTTCCTCACAAAAAGTGACAATAACTTACCAGAGAGGCTAAAGAAGGACATCTGAATATTAGGAGTATCAAAATCAGGTTACGAGTCGGGTTTGAGTTGAACCTGACACTAACCTGCTACTGTTTGACAAAACCCGAACCCGACCCGTTTTCACAGACGGGTCATAATTTCAACCCGGACTCGACCCGTCGATTTTTCAGGTTGACCCGATTCGACATGAAACCAAATCAATACATAAGTCAAATCTACAACAGGCCATTTCCTCGAGAAAACCTTTTGCCTCGAGGAGCTTGCCAATGGAGCAACATGCGTCGACGAGGATGGAAAAGGTGTTGCAATTACTGGAGGTATGTCAAATCAAATTTCTCATTTGAATTAGCATATGTTGACCCATATCTTTTTATTCTTCTCAAAATCCCATGAGCTTCTACGCCAGGCTTGTATTTATCTTGAAGAAATCCCGTTCATTTTATGTTGCAACTACCGCGGCTGCAGCATCCATTTCCTCTTGCATATGTCGCCCCTCCGCCATCAAGCTCCTCATCATATGCCATGGGTGACACTAGCAAGACCTTCCACACCTGCATCTGCATCATCGGAAGTGGCCCAGCCGCCCACAGCACGGCCATTTATGCCCTCATACTGAGCTCAAGCCCGTCCTCCTCGAGGGATGGATGGCCACCGACATCGCTGCCAGCGGATAGCTCGACACTACCAATGTGGAGAGCTTCTGCGGGCAAAACTGGATCTGCGGGCAAAACCGGGTCTGCGAGAAAAACTGGATTTCCGGAGGCACGCAAAGCCGGGTCAACAGGTAAAATCGGGTCTGTGGGTAAAGCCATGTCAGAGGCGGTCTGGTGAGTCTACAGGAAAAACTGGGTTAAAACTGAGTTTCGGGTTGACCCAAACCTGACCCGGAATTCGAAACGGTTTGAAAATCAGGAACCAAATCTGACTTGTTCTTAAAACAGGTTGACCCTAACCCAAAAAATTCGGCTCTGGTTTGAGCGGGTTTTCGGGTCGTGTCAATTTTTGACACCCCTACTGGATATGAATTTGTCTTTGACAAAGTATGAATGCCCAAGCTATGTATATAATCCAAAGAAGGCTTGCCTCTTCTTCAAATACTTTTAGATGTGTATGAAGATTCGACTATGCGATTCTCTTTCTTCTCAGATGTTTTAACATTGTCCCTACCCAACTCTTGCAGAATGAAAACTTAATCATCCGAGGGATGATTTGGCTCTTTGTAGTACTTGGTCGATGAAGAGATTTAATTATTTCCTTGGAGTGAGATGCCTTGAAAGCATTTGTTACACCATGGCTCAACTTACCTCCTATATCAACAAGACAAAACTCATATCTTCTAACAAGGGCTGGAAAAGTAATTATATGGTTCGCCAGGATTGCATAAGGATTGAAAGTTTTTAATAACTCCCAAGGTCTCTAACTTAGAACAATCTACATGAGCCATTAATGTTTGGAGATGATGATTAGTAGCTAGGGTAGTGGAGAAAAAGTAACATTAACTTTGAAGGACATCAATAACCCTGATCGTTGAATTGAATGATTCAGAATTAATGACCTAGGATACTCTAATTGAGGAAAAACTTGGGGTATAAACATACTGAAGAAAGTTTTAGAACAAAGCTAGTAAGTTTTTATTAATCTTGTTAAGATAAATATACTTATCCTCAATAAAGTAATAAAGAAAGGAGTAAGATTATCAACTTGGGAGGGGAGGGTCTTAGTGATTGAAGTGTATAATCAAATATTCCTTGGAATTCCCGTATGACAGAGAGAGCGAGGGTTGTGGCACTAGTACTCAGCCTCAAAAGAAGATAAAGATTAAACTGAAACCAAACATGAGCCAAAAGAATAGTATCTAAAATCTATTATGAATTCCAATGAAATGAATTACTAATTGCATATCTAATTTTTACAAGATAATATGACATTTATGAGGTCCCCTCTCTCCCAACAATTAAAATTTTAGGATAAAATGATACCTCAATGATTGATCTCAATCCTTGGCAAGATCCCAATTCACTTGGGCATCAATGTCAAGATCATCTTGAGATTGTGGTTCATGTCAGCATGACGATAATTACTATGGAGGACATTGGGGTGGAATTTCCTTATATAGGACCTTTTTCCCCCACTATTATTAAGCCAATAGAGTCTAATGCAAAAGGTTTGTTGTATTATTTAATTCAAAACATGTTTACAAGTAGCAAGTATTTGCTTGGTTATTTTTTATTGTAAGAGAAGGAAATCTCCTTGAGCTTCACAAAGAAAGACAGACTGAAAATTGTGACTTAGGAATTTGCGCTAAGCTCTAGAAGAGCCCCTAGCATTACACATTAATAAGTTGACTCTCCCTAAGAAAACACCATTAACTCCACAATTAATCCACTCACAAATTAATTAGCAATTTAGCATATGAAAATATTCCCATCATCATTAGATATTTAGATTTATAATAATCCATAACAAATAATTCTCTTAGTTGACTATTTCATGTCTAACTACTTGATTAATTACCAGGTATTATAATTAAAAACTAATTAATCATATACCATTATGAGGAGAATCAGGGGAGAGGGAGGTGGGGTGGTGTCAAGTTTTTTTCTTGCGGAAGACTTAATTTTCTGGGATGACTGCAATTTCTATGGTTCATGACCTGAACGGGTTTTCAAGTTTTGTATGGCAATAATGTCAGCCCCGTATTTTTCGGCCTCCTCATTGCTAACATTCTCAAGACAAACAAAAATCTGCAAAAAACAGAAAAATTTATTAAAGCGCAACCATAGCGCAACCGTAGCGCAACCTTAGCATAATTTGCATCATGTAAACGAAAAAATTACCTCACTTTTCTTTAAAAATTTAAATAATTTTGCTGCATTCTCTTGAGTAAAGTATAAATCTGTATACCCCTGCCATCTCAGAAAATGCGGTCTTATTTCTGAATTGGATGGTTTATTCAAAGAAAATAAATTAAAAAAACGCCTAACAGATGTCACATTTCTATTGGCGACCGAACGGAGAGATGGCTTCGGTCACCTGACCCAATAATTTGCCCCATTCAAGGAATGTAGCATGTACAAACTGTACATATCAGCGTTCAGCTTGAAACCAAGACCCAAAGGTGTAAAAGCAACACACGAAATATTATCGTATCATTGTCAATTAATGGTGCTCTGACAACACAATACAAAGCAAGTAGAATAATAAATATGTGTAGAATTTCATGGGTTCAGCACGTACTAATAAAGAATTGTTCCAAGAAACCAATTTCTTCTATTCTGATATATGTTGGAAGGAAAGTTTATGATTTTCAACACATTTCAAACTATTAAAATAAATTAAGGTTTCAATTGCATTTTTATGTGATGAAGACAAGCAAGCAATACTTGGGCTATTGTCCGTGAAGCTTACTCTTTTCAGCTCTGTGAAGTTGGCTCTCCTCTCAATCTCCTCAACTGATCCAGCCATTGGTCCTCTGGCACTCGATTCACCCAATCTGGAGTGTAATCCGGAAATGAGACCCCCCTCATCACGCTCACGATCCTCGCAGAATTTTCGGGCAGCAAGGGGGCGTTCCTCCGGCTTTCGTCTGCACGGAAAGCCCTCAGGATCGATGCCTCCCTCTCCCTCGCCGTTGCTTCCTCCTCTTCCTCGGATGCCAAAATCCTACTATAGCCATTCAGATCTAAAGCAGCGATGCCGTTCTCAGCAAGGAGATGTAAGCCGGTAAGGTTAGGGATTAGTTCGTGTTCGAGATTCCCGCCGTTGGTAAGGATATCCGGCGTGCGTGTGTCTCCAAGTTCTTCGGTGTCATCAAGGTCGTAAGAGGAGATTGGATGGTAGAATTGAGAATCGTCGGTGGAGTCTGATTCGGCGTCGGAGTCGTTGTCATCTGCGAAATAGAGGTTTAAGAGGACGGGATTTAGGAGAAGTTAGGTTTGAATTGGGAATAGGCGGAGTAAATATACCGATAACAGGGTGGTTGCTCATGGCCGTCATGAGCTTCCGGAGGACGATCGGATTCCACTCCCGACTGCAAGGATGATGCCAAGTTAGATGTATTGTACACGGGATGAAAGCAAGTGAATTATATTTTTTATTTGATGAAACAAAAGTATAAATATGTGTAAAATAAATAACATTTTTTAAATATTTTAAAATTATTGAGGAAAATGTAAAATCAATGTTTTCAAAATTGGATGGGTGGTTCAACTGTGAATCGGTCGGCTGGCCGGTCCGATCCAGCTTAAAAATTGGTTTCGCATTGAATCGGATTGAACCAACAAAAGTCGGCGGTTCAACCGGTGAACTGCTGAACATATCCAGATTGGAAAGAACCAGTCGGTTATATAAAAAAATTATTATTATTTAATTAAATTTAAAATAATATATTTTAATTTATTGAATTCTTTTAACTTTTTAAAATATTTTTATTAAATATGATGATTAATTATAATATAATATATGCATGTTATCTCACATATCTCACATAATGCATTTAGTAAAAAAATATGAAATTCACACCATATAAAAGGTTATATACAACTACCTCAAGCTTCTCCAATGATATGAGACTAAAAAAGTAGCATTAATACTATTTAAATTAAAATGTGATTTTGGGCTTAGTAAGACTGCAAATTTGGGCTAGTTTGGCTATGAATTTGGCATATCGATCAAATTGGCATATTTCTAAATAATTCACACAAAAAAAAAAGGAATGCCAATACAAAATTCATCAATAAATTATGATGCATTTAAAGTATGACTACCAAATAATCAAATTTTCAAAATGTATGCATTATATTCACATTACATCAATAATGCAGCAACCAAAAATAACATCAAAAATATTTTAAATGCACTACATTTATTTTATAACATATTTTTTTAACTATATATTTCCATTTTAGCAAATCAAACAACCCCTTGGGTGCAAGTAGGATTTAATAATTCTTAAATTTTGAATTTAATAAATTTTATATGGGTTAAGTTTTAAAAATTATTTGATATAGGTATTAAATTCAAGTGAGTTATTCAGCTACTTATTTAAAGATTTAAGAATTTCTATACTTGAGACATCTTCGTATTGATCCCCTTAGTCTTATATCATTTATTTAACATTTGAGTGCTTTAATGACCTTGTCATTTATTCAGCATTTGAGTGCTTTAATGACCTTATAATTAAATTATCTTGGGCTTATTGAATTTGACTCATTGAGACGCTTGATTTTATTATAAGCATGATTCATAAACCATTTGGTTTATTTATATAAAAATTGAGGCGTGAAGTTGATTTATATGTGCCGCTCAAGGTCGCATCACTTGTTGGAGTAAATGGTTGGACCTTCTTATGAGAGATGCCTTGAAGAAATGGTCCTATGATTTTTTTTTTTTTTTTTTTTTTTTTTTTTTTTTTTTTTTTTTTTTTTGTGAAAAATGATTGGGGCATTTTTTTAAAATGGGGAATTACAAAAGAGTTGCATGTGCATGTCTCACTCGATATTAAAGAAGAAGACATGTTGAGAATTTTCAATATTTTCAACCTTGAAAATCTTTAATATAAAGTTCATTACCTAAATAGATATGTCAATAAAGTTTATTTATTTAAGGTTAGTCTTTTGATTCATGTTGAAAGATTTCATGCTTTGATGCTAAAAAAATTGAAAAAAAATCAAGAGGAAATCACCAAGTTTCAAAATCTTTATCCAAATGACTTTATAGACAATCAGCGATAAAGGTCATAAGAATTCTTCTTTATCAAATCTTGTAAATATATGTTTTATGAAATTACATATTTTTTATGTGTTAAACGATGCATATAGTGGATGTTATGAGCTAATGAATTAGTGGGTTATTTTTTTCTCTCTTATTTCTTAATTTTTATAACTTTCGCCCATGCATAATATAAACTTATTTTAGATGCTAAAAAGAATGTATATTAACATTGAATTGGACATCTCATTCAAGGAAGGGAATATAGAATTTGGGAAACATAAATAATGATATAATGTTAATGCTAAAGATGTGATAGCCTTGGAAGATCAGATGATAGAATGTAAGATCAAGATATCAACTATGATGACTTCCCTTTCTTTGAAACGCGAAGAGATCAATCAAGCTTGAGATGAATTGATGGATATAGATGTATAAATTAGTCAAAATGCAAATATTTTAAAAAACTCTCAAAAGTAAATATGATGAATTTTGAAGAGGGAAAAAAATAAATTATTGGCACAGCTATCAAAGAGGAAGACAACTTTATCAAAGCTTGGGATTGGAGCTAGATTTTATCCTTTAAGGCAATAGAAGATGTTAAAAAAATCTTTGGCTTGTAAGAGCATAATTCAAGACAATGTTAAGAAGACTCTTTATCGTATATATGATGTGGAGATGTAATCCTTGGAGCACCAATGACCTAAAAAAATATGTTGCATGGGGCTTTCTAAAAGGGACTTAGTTGGTGCACCACAAGATAGGGGCAAACATTGAAGCACTATCTCAAAGTCAAGCATTTGAGGTACTTTTCCAGACTTAGAAGATGATACTAAGAGTGATTAAACTATGTCGCATAAATGTATTTTCTTTATTTATATATGACACTTTTTATTATCAACTCATATATGCTATAATTTTAGTCAACCTTCTTCTTTATACCATGAGTGTCATGATTTTTTTTTTTTTTTTTTGAATTATATATTTCTTAGGTTTTTATGATGTGATGTCACTAAACCTTAACCTATGGTAGAATGTTTTGGAAACAAATCCACCAAGGATATCCAAATTATTCAAAGTTGTTTGTCAGAATATTCTTCGATGATATTAACATGTATGAAGTGCTCATTTCAACTTAAATTCCCTAGGATTGATTGTACTTTAATTAGGATGGGGATGAATGCTCAAAGATTGTTTTTATTTAGCTTGTTGATGCCCTTTCAAAATCATGTCCATGACTAAGCCCATAGAGTAGAAGTCATATATAATAGTTACTCATAGTCATTGATAATGCCTCTAAAGATTTTTAGCAATATTCAAATTTTTAGTTAGTCCTGTCTAAATCTTCAAGCTCATGCTTCAGCTTGACCATAACAACCATTACAAAGGGTTCCTTCCAAAGAGGTCAAAGTTTATTGTGTAGGTGTCCCTTCCCAAGAACTTCAAGATTTTGTAAGACTAGATCTCAAACAAAGATAGGTTGGGATTTCACTATTTAATTAAATTAATGTGCTACGCGTTGATGGTAGCAAGCACTACTGAGCAAAGCTACATCATATGTGTTTTTTTTTTTTTAAGATTAATATGATAATAGAGCTTTTCCTTGTTATTGTACACATTAAAAGTTTAAACCTTGGGGTTTATGACATTGATATCAAAAATTACCTCTATACTAAAACATAGATTATAAAGTATTTATTCTATTGGGATTCCTAATGTCGAGCAATATACCTAGAGTGCATTAGAAAGCTCATCAACTCATTGTTACCACCTTTAAAGACATGCCTTTGAGAATGATTTGATTTGTTACATACATATGTCCCTTTGTTTAAGGATGTGAAACAACCATGTGGACCAATTGAACATGAAGTTGTTTACGAAAGGATCTAAACATGCTTTCGATGAATTTTATTCCATCAGTAATGATGATCTATGTAAAAAAGATAAAAAAATAAATTTTCTTCCATGCAAATTATCAGGCATTTGCTATAGTAATTTTTTTCTATGTGGTCCAGCTTCCACCCACATGGTGAAATAATCAATTTAAAGAATAATAAACTTTCCATGTCTAATGGCAATGGAAAATGGTTCAATGATGTCAATCCCACATTAAGAGAAGGCTCATAAACTATGGATAAATAAAAGTTTTATTGGTGGAACACAAGTGAGATTAGAATGTAATTATTAATTATTATATTTTCAAATAAAGTTTAATGCATCATACTTTATTGTAAGCCAATAGAATCCATACCTTATAATTTTTTGAGTGAGTCTTTTTTGCCTCCAAAGTTTTCCCTACAAAAAAGAGATTATAGGGTTTATTTAAGAGATCTTTTTTAATTCTTCAAATAGATTATATCTTTTATGAATCTCATTTACTTGGAAAGTGTATATTCTAAATGATTTTTTTTAATATATAAATCTCCTATTGTTGAAGCTATAAGTCAGGGTATCTTCTTGAGCATCCTATTCTCAATGAATGTAAATAATATGATATGCATTGATGTAAAATAGAAGTAATTTCACCAAGCAAGGATATTGTACTAATTGTAGGTTATGAGTGTCTAAATATCCTTCTACTTGAGATGCTACGAGTTCAGAGTCAATGTGAATCATTAAATTTTGAACTTGATAATCTATAATAATTATGAAACATTTTACAAGTGCTTACTCACGATGTTATTATTTATAGTGAATTATAAGTAAGGCCCATATTCTAAAGCATCATCTTGGGGAGAGATAAGTAGGATCCCTACCCAAGCATTGGTACTTCCATATACCACATCCAATATATAATATATAATAGGAAAATAAAGAGGAAAGAGGCAATTTGATTATGTCATGGATGATGCATTCAAATATAAAGTTAACAAATGCATATAACTTGATATCTGGAAGGGGGTAAAATGAATATCAAATCCTTCTAATTCTACTTATCTCTTAATTAATTGGCTAAAAAACTTTTGATTTCTTATGAATATACATAAGAAGAAGCTAGGTATATACATTGATGGTGAAAGCTTAAAAATATGGGTGTATCTTTCTTGGATAAACCTACCAATAAAGTAATTTTATCTGCCAATGGATATGGCCGCTTTATATAAGACACGATCTTGTTGGTATAATAGAGAGGGAGTTGCCCCTAATAATGTTCTCATATGGGCACCTAACATTATGCATAGGGAAAAATAACAAGATATAAATAGAGTATTTCTTTTAGGATTAGCTTTGATAATAAATGTAGTGAAACTATATATGCTTTTAGTTATTCAAAATTAATTTGGCTTTCAAATGTCCATTAAATGTCAATATTGTGGGCACATTTGAGTATCCTAAATAATGGCAAATACTTGTCTTCAAATTAAGCCAAGAAATGAAATAAGGTCATTATTTATCCCATTAAATATTGTACCTCCTATATTTTTTTAGAGGTGTCATATTTTATATGATATCAATCTTCTTATGTTTGCTTGGATGCCATGATTAGTGATTATGCCATATATATATATATATTCCTTAGAGAGTAAAGATCCAACTTGCCTTTTACATATAGTACGCTCATCTAATAGTGAAACATGAACTAATTCCTCTATAGAGGAAATCACCCTATGTAGCATATCTTCATCTTGAAGATCGGAGTTCTCAATGCTCAAGCTTACTGATAGTAGTGGTTTATCTTGTCTAAGATAATATGTTTGTACTACTTGTTAATTTTTGCATACTTCACCAACCTTCATATATGTTAAGAACTTTATTTTTAAATGTGACATAGAATTGACAATGCCAAAATTGACTAAAAGGTCTCCCAAATATAGCATATTGGCTAACTCTTACTTAATTATGATAAAGTAATCAACTGAGTAAATTATTGAGTAAATTCTTCTAGAGTGAAAAGATTTGTGTTTTTTACATCTACTCTTATTAGACAATTATTAAATCTATATAATGGTATATGGATGGAGCTTTTATAGAGCAAAATCCAAGCTAAGTAATGTGAAATAAAATAACAAATTAACAAACTTCCATTATTAATTAGGATTTTCTTAATATTTTAGTAAGGATCACCAACCTTGGCATTAATGATAAGTGGATCCATATGTAAAATATGGTCTTTCGGGCATGCTATGAGGATCATTTTTAGTTTGAGTAGATTAATTTAAATAAATGGTCAAAGATAGTTTTGTTGGGCTAACCTCTCAATTTTTTCCTTCAATTATTTGCATGCCTTAATTGTGTGTCCCTTACTTCAATGAAAATAATAATATTGATCTTAATTTTTTGAATTTAATTTTAATGGATGGGTCACTTGACATTCTCCTCTTCTAGAATGTCTATTATAACATAGACTTAAGATGTATTTAGTTTCATGTATTCCCTCAAATGTATATATTATCTTTTTTTTTTTTTGGGGTGGTTAGTGATTTGTTGTTATTGTTGGGTTGGCTGAAAAAATGTTTGATTTCTTACTTGTGTATGTTTTCTTCATGGATATTTTTTTATAAACATCTTATGTACTATATTTTGATTATTAAATGATTACTCAAATAATTTTTAATGTACATTGATAGCATCATCAACAATACTTTATGCTTCCACTCTGTTAATAAGGTCACTACAAGAGTAAATATTTTTCTCATAACAATAAGTAAAAAGATGCAAGGCCAATACCTCCAAGAAAGATGCCCTGTAATAACTTGGGATCTACTTCTAGTGTTTGTTAAGTTTTGAAGAAAATATTTGAAAGTATTCTTTTAAAGATTCTCCTTTACTTTGATAGATCCTGGATTCTTGATTGGTGATTAAATATTCAAATAAAAGTCAAGCATGGTGGGAAGTGTTATGGATAGTATTATCAGAGAGCAAATAGAACTAACTATGGAATTAGCCTTTTAGAGTAGTAAAGAATAATTGATAGAAAGGGTACCAAAATCTTGTTAGATATGCATCATGGTCCTATAATGATAAATATGCTCATAAAGATCAAAATACCTAGCGCACAAATCAAGAGTGGGTAGCTTGAACTCCATTAGAATGGGATGTAGGAGAATTTCATCTCTTAAGGCGCAAGTCTCATACAAAATGCATTGAAGAGTAAGTTGATTCATATTCATTATAGAAAATTCTTCCTAAACAAGACATCATGATTCATTATGTATAATTTTATGAGTAGAATCCATAATCCAAAACCAACTAAGGGTGGTAGAGGATTCCATGTTGGTAAAGTGACACAAGAAAAATGAATCGAACTAGTAGTGTTAAAAAGTTTGAGGTTGGGCTGTAATGGATGATGGACTTTAACATTAAGATGAGGGCATAATTAACATGCATTTTCATAATATTTATCCCTATTATAGTGTTGATTTTATGTTTGATGGCTTTCATCATAATATGATGTTATTCTTTATTGGTTAGCCTCATCCATTAGTTAAAGGTTTCAGCTTGTTGCTTCTCTACCCTGCATATATGATCCTCCGAGGATGTAATTTGCTCCACCCATGGATGATTATGATGTTCATGGTCACTAGATAAATTTCTAATTTAATGAGTAAGAGAATGAGAAAATTTGGTTTCACTAGTATAACACCTACCAACCATTGAAATGATATTGCTAAGATATTGAGATATACTTCCCACATATGGTACCAAATTATTATGTTTAAAAAAATTTGTAGCAATATACAAACTTTTTAATATCTTAGCTTTGTATAAGAATTCAAGACACACACAAATAAAAGTTATAAGATATACTATAATTTCGTCTGTGAAAAATCTAAAAAGATGAAAAATTATTGACCTTGGCCAAGTTGAAATAGTTCACTATATAACTAAAGATGTAAGAGTATGTTATTCCCCTCTATTAATTCATAAAGATTATTTGATGTCCATTGTAGAGATTATAAAGAAGTTATGGAAGGTGGAGATAATCATACAATTTCCATCAAGCAGCAACAACATAATAAAGGTTAGGTATATATGGTCGGACAGTGGAAGCCAGATGATAGGGTTGGATGTTAGTAGTTGCATAATGGGAGTGGGACAACAAAAGTTAGGCGATATTGGTAGTCATACATTGATGATGGTGGTTATCGATGGTGATCATTAAGCAAAGAACTGAAGTTCATCTCTCAGCTTTATAACCCTCTTATATATTTTTAGAGAGATATTTGTTAAATCTAAATAGAATTAAAAAAAAACCTTCAATTAAAAAACTCATTAATTATCCCATTGACTATATATTATTTATTCAATAGTTCAGTGTCTTAATGACCTCATAATTGACTGATTTTGGCCTAGTTAGATTAATCTCATCAAGATGCTCAATTTGACTATAAGCATTAAAGATTCAAAGACTATTATGTTCTTTAAAAATAATTAGAAACTTTTAAAATGCTTTAAATTCTTGATTTGAGCTCATTTGGACATGAATCACATCAATTTTTGTGTCATGGGTTTCAGTTTGTTGGGAAATTGTTTGAATATGAAGTTTGTTGAAATTGAAATTTGGATGGTTTTGAATTTAATCCAAAAAATTTTCAACTCAAATATTATGTATATATTCGAGTCAATCAAATGAAATTTGTGAAGACTTATAAAATACAATTACCTTAAGATCATAATTTTTAATTAACTAATAATAATTATTAAGATTAATTTAAATATTGAATACACACACAAAGACACGCACACACAGTGGCTGGATTTTTTATTTGTGGGGGCACAAAATTTTGACTTAAAAAATACCCTCAAGCTTTTTTATTTTATCTTGAAATTGACACTATGGTTTTAATTTTTTTATTATTATTTTTTATTATAAGAAGATAAATTTTATGATAATGAAAAAAAATATTATCATGCTTTTCTAAATTAATTTTGATACAAATTTATTTGAACTATATATTATCATACTAATATATTTCAACTACTCTTTTACCATATATTTTCATATCTAATTTAAATAAAAAATATACTTAAAAAATATTTTAAGAGCAATAAATATTTAAAAAAATTGCATCTTCTTATTATAAAAGTATATTCAAAATATACAAAAATTTATAATAATATATTTTAAGCTACTTGATTTAAATTTAAATATTATAATTCTCTTCTAATGTAATTTGTTGGCTTTAATTACATAAATCTCCTATAAACTTGAAGTTAGAGTTTTTAAAATAATAAATTGATGAAAATTTTAATTTTAAAAAAACTAGTAATGTAAAGATGGAGAGAGAAAAGTAGTCTCATCCCTAATGAAGAGAGAGAGAGAGAGAGATAAGAAAGAGGGAGAGATAGAGGCTAAAAAACAAAATCTCAAAGAATGAGAGAGAGAGAGAAAATAGGAAAAATAGAGATGGAAAGAGAGGGTGAGAGCCAATGAACATGGTGTAAAGGGATTTTTTTTTTGGGGGGCGACATACTGAAAAATTCATGAAACTAGAGCTTGAGGGTTTAATATTTTAGTATTGTTTGAAAATCAAATATAAAAACATTCAAAAGAGAAGTTGCAAGAGATATTAAAGTTTTTAAATGAATATAAATTATATAGAGATATCAATGTTTAACCACGAGGCTTGGATAAGTAAAAATGATTTCAATAATGTTTATCATCATTTATAAATAATGCCCATCGCCGGTGAAGAGCCATAGTGTAGTAAATATATATAGTATAGATTATAATATGCAATGGAATTTAGATGAGTCATGTGACATAAGAGCTATCTTTAAAAGATCATTGTGCATTTGTTTGATCATATTCCATTGAGGAGAGTGTTTAAAGACTACGAAATCATGGTATTGATGTTAGGAGTTACAGATAGTGTAAACAACTTACATCAATCTTATGAGAACTAGCATATGTTTTCATTGTTGGTGATAGTAGGTGTTGAAGTTGGTGGGTGTCGTTGTAGCTGTAACACCCTAGGACTTAAGGGAGGAATTTAATATAAACATAGTGTTAATACAAGCATTATGAATAAATACAGGCATGTGATTGAGTAATTATTGGGTATTATTATTATTGTAATAATATATATAAAAATAAGTAAAGGTTGGTTACTCTCGAAGGGGCAAACCCAACGACACATAATTCGGTCCAATCTGAGCCCAAATGGGTTCAATTCAAGGCCACGAAACATGTTTAGAAAGTTCAAAGCATAAATTGGATGATTGAATGAGTTCCAAATGTGACATGCTTATAGTTGAATCGAACAACTTGATGAGAAGAATCCAATGAACCTAAGATCATTGAATTCTAACATTATTAAAGCTATTAAATGATCGATAAGTGATATATGATTAAGGAAATCAATATCAGCTATCCATCAAAAGCACTCATAAGATGCTCTTGATCTTCTCCCTATTTACTAGTCAAGATAAATATATATATATATAGACCCCCTCATTAGTCACAAAAGGGATAAGAAAAAAATGAGAGGAAGAATGAATATAAATATGAGATCTCTCATGCCACCAAGCTCCTCCTTGACCACTACCAGCAACCAGCCATTGCTGGACTTTCACCAATCCACCGATCGATGTTGGACATCCTCTTGACCACCAACTATTGCCGGACTTCCGCCTGGCCATTAACCGATTCCAAATTTCCACTCGACCATCGAACGACATTAGACTTCTGCCCGGCCACCGACCCAGGCCGAATTTTTGCACCGGCCACCAGCCGACGCCGGACTTCCGCTTGGCCACTGACCATCACGGGAGTACCACCTGACCATGGATTGACACCAGACTTCTGCCTAGTTGCCGACTGTTGCTAGACCTCTACGCGACCACTGTTCATCGCTAGTTTTCTACCCGATTATCAATTTTTTTGTAATTCCACTATCTCCAACTTAACAGACAGACTAAACTTTATAATATATTAAAATACTAGTTGATCATTTCAACTGTGCTAGGCCCTGTGGGTTTTCCCTTTAATTGGATTTTCCATATAAAAACTTTGGTGTTTTTTAGTTCTTTATTTGTGTGATGCATATCCGTGCACCGCTAAGACGAAAAATCCTCACTCTACTGCTACGTATGTTCTAGCTCGTAATAATAATATTAAGATATAAAATACATATTCTATTTACTAAAAAAAATTTAGTATGTAATAAATACCATCCCAATTTACTCAATTCGAAATTACTCAATTGGAATTTTCAAGATTTACTATACTATGTTAATTTACTATTCTAGTAGCCCATTTAGGGGCTATTTGGCAACAAGTGGGAATTAGTAAAACCTGTAAATTCAAATTTAGTAAATTCCGAGGGTGTTAAATCCTGAAAATTATTTTGTATACCAACTCTTAAATCCTATAAAATCCCAAGAATTTATTTGGTAGCTTATTTCGTGATTTATGACAGTTAGAGATTTAAATCTGAAATAGATAATTATAAATTAAAAAAATAAATGTATAATTAAAAAAATAAATGTATAATTAAAAAATAATGCATTATGAATTTAATAACATATTAAGTACCAAGTTACTCATTAATTATTATTTACAATATTAATTATATTTTTAATAATATATATTTTAAGTTATATTAATTAAGTTAATTATATTAATATTTAAATACTAATTATATTACTAATTATTAAATTAAATTAAGTTAGATAATTAATTTATGCACTAATTATATTATTAATTATTTAATTAATTTACTTAATTAGTAATATTTTAAATTATATTAATTAAGTTAATCAATAATAACTTAGAGGCTCTAGGGTTTGCTTTTCAGCTTCTCTTTTCGTCGTTACTTCGCAGGAGGTTGATGCACGCGTTGCTTCGTCAGCTACTTTGTGGTCGTGGCTGTTCGACTTCGCTCCTTCGACGATTTTCCCTTACTGTCGGATCAGAAAATACGACATTTTTATCGGAAGCAACAACGGTAGCTCGCTAGGAGCTCGCTGACTGTGAAGGTAACTTTCTACCTTTCGCGCGCTTCTTCGGCCAAATCCCATAAATCCGCCGAACCGAGGGATTTGAGCCGTAAATCCTTAAATCCAAGAGGAATTCAGACCCAAAAAGCATAGAGAGCGCAGCGCGATGGCAGCGGCGGATGCCGAGGCGGCGAAGCGAGCACTGACCTCGACTCGCTTCTCTGACCTGAACCCTCCTCTTTCTGAACCCGTACTGGAAACCCTAACCGATGGTGGCTTCGAGTTTTGCACGCCAGTCCAGGCAGCCACTATCCCTTTGCTCTGCAACCATAAGGACGTCGCCGTCGACGCTGCTACCGGCTCTGGAAAAACGCTGGCGTTTGTCGTGCCCTTCATTGAGATACTTCGGCGCTCCTACTCGCACCCAAAACCCCACCAGGTCGCCATCTTTCTCTCTCGTGTCTTTGCCTTTTTTCCTTTATTTTTTCCCATTCGGAGCAATTCAGGGTTTTAAGGAAATTGATATCATGGAGTAGTCATTGTGTATGAGATATCGCTGATGAGCTTTTGGTTTGATTTTTTTTCCTAATTATAAGTATCTGGTACTGAAAATATATAGTTAGCTCATTGATAATCTCCCAGTTTCTTACTAGCTTCCTTTGCCGAATCATCTTTGGATACTCATACAAATAGAATCATAGATCATTAGGAGAGAAAGAGACCATTGTGCTTGCTCATTAAGTCCATTGTCCATTTTCAACACTTTAAATGAAAAGGTTCTTTGCCTTTGTTTGATCCATTGAACTCAGCGCAAGTTTTTTCTTTAGTAACACTGGGTTGTCTCAACTCTGTTGATACAGATGCAAGAGATCTGTAGTTAGAAAGTGCTGAAACCAAGGGGTAAAATAGAATAAGAAATGAAGAACCAATTATGTTGCGTAGGCTTTCCTTTGACTTCTGCTTTAATTTTTGAAAAATTGAATCATTGTTAGAGGAATTTTTGGCTCTTTTACTGTTACCCCTCTGAAACTTATGTTTGGAATTTGCAGGTCCTTGGAATCATCGTTTCTCCTACAAGGGAATTATCAACACAAATATACCATGTTGCAGAACCATTCTTCTTAACAATCATTGGTGCTAAGGCAGTGCTTCTTGTTGGTGGAGTGGACATTAAAACTGATATAAAAAAGATAAAGGAAGAAGGTGCAAACATACTTGTAGGTACTCCTGGAAAGATGCATGATATAATGGAAAGGCTTGACATCCTTGATTATCGCAACTTTGAGGTATTTGCTTGAAACCTATATACTTCAGAATAATCTATGACTTGGTATGCTATGCTTTAATTATGAGAAGTGCATCCTTTTGTGTTTATTTATTTACAAAAGCTAAATTTAATGTGCATAATTATCTAGCTACTATATCAAGTATTTTTTAATAAGCACAACTTGCTAACTAATTAATTGAGTATCAAGGAACAAAGCCATCAAGCAACTCATTAGATAGTTGAACAAGCCTTAACAAGCTTATTAATGGGAAACTTATTGAGCTTAGCAAATGAAACTTTATCAGTTCAGCTTCTAAATGAACAATTAAACAAGCAATCCAACGAACATAGTCAAATATCTTGTGTTCATGAAGGAAATCAATTTAGATGAAGAAATAGTAAAGTTCATCATTTTTTAGCACAACAAAAAATCTATAAATAATATTTTAGAAATGAAAAGAAATTAAATATATAAATGAAATGAAAAGAAGCTTGCGAATGCAAACTTATAAACTTAAAAACTGCTTTGTGGTTGAAATTGGCAAGTAAAATATTAACTCCTATTGTATTCATTCAAAAATGATTAGCTAGATAACATAAGTTTTTTAATATTGAAACAATTACACTCTAAAACACTTATAGATAATTGTTATCGCCATCCATGGATATGCCATGATTTCTTAACAAAATAATATAGACACAAAACATCAATATAGATTATCAACTACTTCTATTTGCTAGATTTAATTAGGCCACATCAAAGATCAATTATAAAATCAAGATGAGCAGGCTGTAAAAATAGCAATTTTCAGAAACAATAAATCTCTTATAAAGTAAAAAGATAAGTGCAACATTCAAAGCTTCGTACACTGGATTTATGCCTCTTTGTTTTTTTAACTCAAATAAATCAAAACAAACTTAAATGTGGAGATTAGTTTCTGGTAGCCCAAAATGAAGGTAGTAAAATTAATCCTAGAGGTTCAAGAGCAGCATGAACTCTAGAAACATGATACAAGTTGTGTGGAAATGTTTATGATACCCTCAAGAGTAGTTTTTAGGGGTCTGCATTACTTGGTATAAAGGGATAAATCAAACTAATAATATTAGGTTTGCTTGGTTTGGAGGTATGAATTATTTGAATTTCAGTTATTGGTTTGATCTAATTTTTTTTATTAAACCCAAATCGAAATGTCATATGTAATTGAGTGTGCTATTTTAATCATATACGAGCAGTAGCGTTAGCACAAAGCCCAAATAGTGCGCTCAATTTATTTTAACATATTATAAAGTTAAAATTATATATTTTTTTAAAAAATTATTCAATTTATTATTTATTTTATAAATTAATATACCTAATATGTTATTATACTAAGCCCTAATATACTGAGCCACAACCTAATATCAAATTCCATGCATACAACAGAGGAGGTCGTGTGGCTTTTGGTGTTTGTAGGTTTAAGATTGAGTTGCGTGGTGTCTGTCTAGCGATCGGTGGTTCCTACAATTTCAATAGGTTCTTAAAGTTTTTACAACTCCTACAAGCATGTGGCTTTAACCTTTTTTTTTGAATAGATCTTTGAAATAAGTAATGATGTTTTCATAAGAGTGGTAAGGGCTGAGCTTTGTTTGCATTATTAATTTTAATTTTGTCAATGGAGGTAAGGGCGTCGAGTGATTAGTTGCAGCTTCGATTGAACTACAGGCACATTGAGTGATTAGTTGTAGCTTCTCTTTGAGCAGATCTTCCCATGTTTTTGAACAAATGAATGACGACATCTTCATAGGAGAGGTAACGACTGAGCTTTGTTTGCATTATTTATTTTTGATTTTGTTAATGAAGGGGTTAATGAAAAAATCAAAGTTGACCATTAATTTCTTCTTTAGTTTCGGTCACTATAATTTCTTTTAGTTTTTTATTCTAGTTGACATAGTATTGGTGTAGCTCTGATGTCGATCTAGCATCTTTTTGTTATCTAAGAGCAAATAGTTTGTCATCAATTTTATTTGATTGAAAATTATTTTATATTACGCACTATATTTAAAATGACATGTGTCGTGTTGCGTGCTATGCGCTATAACTTAACGTGGAGTTTTGAGGGGTGATGTTTTTTGTGGGTGGGCAGAGGGTAGTGGGGATGAGGGCTTGGGTCCTTTTGGATATTATATTTATGGGGATTCGGGCAATTGGGCAGCTTTAGGTTAGGAGTGAGGGGGATGGGTGGAATAATACTAATTAATTAAAAAAAAATATTATTAACAAAATCAACATCATTTGTTATTTAATTTAATTAATAAATGTTATTATGTTTAATTATTTTTTGAGATACTATTTAATGATTAATTTGATTATTATGGAGAACTAAAATTAGTTTTATCGAATCAATTTATTTATTTAATATCTATTTAATTTTTATAAAAAAATTAAAAAAAAAATAATTAAATATTTAAATTATTAAAAAAAATCTATTATTAATTTTAAAATTAGTATATTATCTAGTCTTAAGTGTGTATATTATTAAATCTTAAATGAGCTTTATAGAGCTTCTTAGAGAGTGTGGGCTCCAAAAATTCTCACCCCGGTCTCTTTGCGGCCCTGTTTCTTTCTTTTCGAGTCGTCGAGGAGAGTTTTAACAAGTAGGATTCGAGGCAAATTTTCAGAAGACTAATTGAGTTTTTTTAAATATGACACTACTCAGAGATTTAGTCCTCATTTTGCAAGGACTTTATGATTTGAGTTCTGGTTTCCTATAAGCACATGCCCCTATAATTAATTACCCTCTTGATAATGAGAGAGAACTTTCAATTAAGGCTAGTCGACAAACCGGTACGAAGCATCTGGCGTGTAGTACCAACATGGTTTAAGTATTTGAGAATTTGATATTTAAAATTAAAAATTTCACCATCTTTTACTTAAAACGGATGGTGGGGGGAATGATGATGAGCCCGATTAAGATCATGTGGTTTTGTCGTTCCAGGTTATCATGATCTCTAGTCTACTTAGTCTGAGGAGGCAGTTGATCTACCTAACAGAAGGATCCTTATCGACATCCATGAGTTGCTTCTTCTAAGGGTACTTTATAGGCTTGGGTGAATATTTGTCTAAAGGGACAAATCTGAATCTACCTTAGCTAATAGAGGGCTTTATGCCCTATCGATTATATTCTATTGATTCATATCTCAAGGATTTGAAACCTTTGGAAAGCATACGAGCTCTAACCATGACCGTAATTTCGTGGTGTCATTTGACAACAAAATCACATGGTTCAGAGGGCCCCGGTCATAACCGTTTACCTATGGTGCCATTTGGAGATGAAACCACTAGTTAGAGGACATGTGCCATGTCCTTACTGTCAAGAGACATTGCGAATGAATCTAGTAATATTTTCGACCAGACATTAGCTCTATGTGAGCTGAAGTGATTTTTAGTTTTTTCACTCCCGATAAATTATTGCGGAGGGTGGATGGATATTTTTCTTTTAGTGTTTGATGATTTATTTTATTTTAAATATATTGATTTTGAGGCGACTCTTGGAAATTTGGATTTTTATTGGCATTTGAGAATTTTGGAAGGCATTTTTGGATATTTGAGGTCCCCGCTGGTTCGAGATTTCCTTTCAACGTGTCCCTCATCGGGATTTTCATGGATAGTTTCATTTTTTGTTGATTGAACCTTGTCGACTTTATTTATTTGCTGGCAAAAGACCTGAATTTATTTCTTAACTTGCGCATCATCCTCAGGCGTCACATGTGTAACTACAACATGCTCACCGAAGCCCATGCGGGTATAGGCTTTTACTCGAGATATATTTATACGACAATTGTATGTATGCATTAGGGGTGTATGATGTATATGCGTGTGTGCGCGCGCGCGCGCGCGTGTGTGTATATATATATATATACATACATACATACATATTGTTGCGTCCTGGAGTATTCATGGCGGTAGAGAAATATATAGTTTAACGTC
>NW_021319250.1:4186-30519 GCF_001605985.2 Dendrobium catenatum | reverse complement strand
TAATGCAAGAAAATGATATCTTTGATGGCGTGCGACTTGTGATTCCTGCTTGTTGAAGATTTCTTGATGGGGTGGGGGGAGGCTTTAGGTTGAGAATAGTAGAGATGATGGTGTTTCTTGGCCTTGGGGAGGGGAATCTTTCTTGGATGCTGAAGGGTTAGATCTATATGGACCCTTGGATATAGAGAAAAGAGGATTATAGAGGGGAAGCATGTGAGTGAGACATAGGAAAAGCACTCGACAAGAGAGCGGTGATAGACTAGAGCGAGTAGAGAGAAGAATTGATATGCTTTTTCAGTAATTAGATTTCTATTGGATTTATGTGCATCATTTTTCCAGTAATTAGATTCTATTGAAGTGTAGCACTCGATCAACCACACATCTTTTATCAGCGTTTTTTCAGTAATCATATTTCCATTGGATTCATGTGCATCACTTTTCTATGAATTGCCTTTCTTTTCAAAATATTTGTAGTGGTTTACATTTTGATGTAAGGTTGCTTGTTATGTGTTTGTGCCATGAGAAAACCAACAACAACATCAAGCCATAGTTGTATCAGTTCTTGTTCTTATGAAAAATCTTTCTTGTAAATATGTTCTCCATGCACTTTTCATTTTAGCAATTCATCTAAATCTCTTTTTAAATTTTTATTGTTTGTTAACTAAGTTCTCGATCTCCTTCACCATCAGAATGAACTTTTTGTTCAACCTCTTATTCTACTACAGCCAAGCCAATCCACTTATTTTGAACAACATTTCTTATTTTGAAGAAATTTGAGTAAATCAAATGTCATGCTGGTTGTTATGCCAAGCCATCTTTGTCTCGCAGGCTCGGTGTGCATCTGGCACAAGCCCCATTCCAAGCGATGCATGTTTGAGGAAGATGCTAAAGAAGTTACTTTGTCTTTATTCAACGCTCCATGGAATTGTTAACACTAGTTAAAACAATAAAGCTGATTTTTTGGTCGATAGGTATTTCACTTGCCTACTTCAACTAGATATCACCATAGGTGTATCTCTTACATGCTTTAGCCTTGGACACTATGCATTTATCAATGGACTGACTCCACTAGTGCACACGTTCATCCTTCAATTTGTTGTCCTAATATCATTTAAGCTTGTCAGGCAGTTAGTTGCTGTCATATTAGCGCCTACCTTTCATTTTGTGCTATGCTTTAAGGCAAAACTTGGAGTCGGCATAATTATCTAAATGTCTTTAGGATTAACAACATGATGATTTTTTTTTTCTGACTTCTTGTATACTCTTGTTCCTTATGATAACTTTGCTTATGGTGATTCATTTTTGGTTAAATAGATTTTGATTCTAGATGAGGCGGATAGACTGCTTGAAATGGGATTTCAAAAACAAATCACTTCTATTATATCTTGCCTACCAAAGCTCCGACGGACAGGTCTTTTTTCAGCTACTCAAACTGAGGCTATTGAAGAACTTTCCAGGGCTGGTTTAAGAAATCCTGTTAGGATTGAGGTTCGAACAGAGTCTAAGCCAATGGCAAATCTGGCATCCTCAGAAGAATTAACCTCAACAAGAACACCTTTTGGCCTTCATATGGAGGTATATCAATTTATAATTATTAACTGTTCCTTTGGTTTCCAAAGTAATATTTTGGTTTCTTGGCTCTTTATATTCAGTTTATTTTGATATTCATTTGCCATTGCCCATTTATGCATCTTTCATGACCAATTTATATTCAAATCTTGGTCAAGTTTTTACGTTATATATTTACCATGCACCATTTTTTGTGGATGGTGATGCTCAACTAAACAAATATAATCATTGGTGGGACACAATATTCACATTATTAATATCATTTTGAAATTTTAATTTTATAATATTAAAGTGAATTCAAATTATGAATTTGAATTTTAAAATTTAGTTGGAATCTATTAGTCAGTTGGAGCTATTGTTTGCATGCCTATTTCATCATCTTATTCATAAGCCGAGCTGTTTCCATTTTTGCTTTCTTTTTATTTGATTGGTTGAGCTGGTTTGATTGCATTATTTTTTGTTGATCTTGTGTTCTTGGCTCATTTGTTTTATAGGTCTTTGTATCCTCTTTCCCTAGCTATATTTTGGCTTGCCATTCTTCTTTCAGGTTGTTAGACTTGATTTGTGGTATTGTAGGTAGTGATACTTTGTCGGGATTGTGTAGAATTGTTAGGTGGATCCTTGGGTATTCATTAGGATTATCCATAGTGATTTAAGCATTCAAAGCAAAAAATTATTTATCTCACTTATTATATGTATTCTTTTTTTAGGTATTATAGTCAAGCTTGGCTTAGTGAAACTCCAAATTGTGTTGTTTCATATAAAGTTGCAAAGATATCAAATGAGAAGACAAATGCTTGAAGAGAATTTTTCTAAAAATTGAAGATAAATCAATGATTAATTTATAGTTTGCGAACTTCTTTGGATTTAGTGGTATTTTTGCTGATCATGACTCCATAGCTTTCAAATGCCCTATGAAGAATGGAAAGGCGTTGTGGATAATTTATGATGCTAGTTCCCCACAGCTATGAAATTTAGCTTTTAAATAGTTTACTCAACTATATTTCTCTTTTTATTGTAGAATAAATTGGAGTATATGCTTTGTTGCCATTAGAACGAGGAACAAGACCACTCAACATGATGAATATTTAATGTTTTACATATTAATCGTTGCCTTTTTCTTGGATAATCTTAGAATATACTTAAGAGAGACTATGTTATGGGACATTGGTGAGGTACATTAAGTGCAATATATGATATTTTAATAATTCAAGTTGCTAATCTCTCTCTTGATGAGCCATCTTTGAAAACTATATATTTTTTTAGATGAAGGCGAATGTGTGAGTGAAGAGGGCATGGGTGCTAGTGCTAATAATGAACATAATTATGAGTGCGTTAACTCCAATTAGGTTTACTTATATAGTTGCATTTTGTTTGGTTATTTTGAAGGAGGCATTGATATTTTCATTTACTTTTTTAGAGGGTTTTTTCTGGCATTTTGTAAGAAATTGTTAGACCGGTCAAGCCGGCCCACATGGGACTGGCTTAGGCAGAACAGAGGCGAAAGTTCCGCCTCTCTTGCATATGCCGATCGGACCGCAGAATTTAAGGGAGCTTTTTGGGAAATATTTTTGAGGGATTTGGGAGGGGAATTTGAATGTAGGGACTGTTCAGAGGGCATCTTGAATTTGGCTGAAATTTGAGATACCTTAGATTTTTTGAGCTCTAGCAGCGTCTAGAGATTTGGGAGAGATAGATCCTCCTCTTGAATAGAGGATCAATTGTATCTTGGTATTTTCCGTTTCTATTTCATCAAATAAGACAAATTATCTGCTGTTTTCTTGGTTTTGTGTGGATTCTTGCGGAGAATGTTTGCTATTTTCCAAAAATTGGTAGGAAATTTTTGAGATCTTCAAGTGTTTTCTATCAAATCGGTATCATAGTGCTTTCTTGGGTGGAAAAATAAGATAACTTCATTGTTTTTGCAATTGGAACCTAGATCTAATTAATGATAGCAAAGAAGATGAAGGCGCTGGAAGGCGAGATGGAGCAATTCAAAACCGGCGTGGATAAGTTCTCTACCATGGAAGAAAGATTTTTACATATGAAAAACCGATTTAGAAGGGTGGAGGAGATATTAAGAAGGCTCTTGGAAATGCAAACAAAAATTTTACTGGTGGTTCCGATGGCTAAGCCTAACCAAGATTTGACCTGGATTCCCTTGGCCGAATCGAATGTAAAGGAAACTAGACAAGAGGAGTTTGATGAGGGAAGTTTCTTTCATCAAAAGCCACCTCCTAGGGCTCCGATAAGGGGTGGATCAAGGTTTGTGGATGAGGGGACAACATAGAGGAAGTCTTTTGGTGGAGAAGGTATGGTGGCCGACTACTATGAGAGGTAGTTTGGGTAAGGGGAGTGGGCCATCGAGGAAGGAGGGGGTCAAGAGCCATTTCCTAGGTCTTTGATAAGGGACAAAACATGGTTATCAAATGGGGGGGACAACAAGAAGGGAGTTTCGTGGTGTCAGTGGTGGGGCGGCCGACCACTATGGGAGGTCTTTTGGGTGAGGGGAGTGGACGACCAAAAGAGGGGGACGGGCCGAACCATGGGGATCGGGTTATGTGAGGCGAAGGGAAGGAAGGCGCGATTCCCACCCATGATACATAGGAGAAATATGGAGGGATCACGACAATCGCTACACTGGAAGAGTAAGCAGCTATTGGGGTGGTAGTAATCCTAGGGTGATAAAATTTGGGGTGGTAGTATTTGAAAGGGAGGATCCTTATGGGTGGGTGTACCGGGAGGAGATGTATCTCATGGTGAATGGGATGACAGAGGAGGAGAATAGTGGCCTTATGTTTGGAAGGGAAAGCTTTAGCTTGGTTCCAGTGGACAATAACATGACCACTAACAGATCAGCTGAAGAAAGCTATCAACAGCGCCCCATCCTTCAACCTTGAGGATAAGAGTGGGTCTTTGTGAGAGGAGTATTGTTAGACCGGCCCATTGGATTGGTCCATCCGGCCCACATGGAACCAGCCCAGGCGGAACAGAGTCGGAAGTTCCGCCTCTCCTGCATATGTCGATCCGATCGCAGAATTCAAGGGAGCTTTTTGAGGGATTTGGGAGTGAAATTTGAATGTAGTGACTGTTTAGAGATTTCCTTTTGAATTGTATGCATTAAATAGTTTGTTTTTCTAAGGTTAGGACATCTTGAAATTTGCTAAAATTTGAGATCTCTTAGCTTTTTCGTGCTCTAGCAGCATCTAAAGATTTGGGATAGATAGATCATCTTCTTGAATAGAGGATCAATTCAATTGTATCTTGGTATTTTTCATTTCTATTTCATCAAATAGGACAAATTATCTATTGTTTTCCTAGTTTTGTGTTGATTCTTGTGGAGAATTTTTGATGTTTTCCAAAGATTGATGGGAAATTCTTGAGATCTTCAAGTGTTTCCTATTAGAAATACTTAAAAAAAAATTGATAGCTGATAATGATTAATAAAGGCTTATGTGATTCTGTTATTATTAATAATGTTTGTTTTTTTCTTTAATCTTTAGAAAATTTCTTTTGTGAAATATATGCATATGATATTATACTTTGCCTGTGATGCCTTTAGTAGAAAATTCTAAAAATATGTATTTTATATTAATAATTTATAAAATATAATATTATTTTAATTATGTGTCGTGTCTTACTTTTTGTAGTTATGTCGTGTCGTTATGTTTGAGTACTACTATTTTCGTGGTTTGTGGAGTGTGAGGCTTCTTATTCATCGTCTTCTTCCCTTTTTTCCTCTCTAACTCCTTTTTGTCAAAATTTTATTTATTAAAATATGATTGAATTTGGTTAGATTTATTTCAATCTAATTTTTGTTTTTTTCTTTTTTTTTGTGAAATTTCATTCATGGGAATGGTTTTAGTGATCCTTAATTGTCTTTCCATTATTTGCTAGTATAAGACCAAAACTCTTTCTTCGTACAAATTGGAGTTTACTATTTCTGGTTTCATAGCAAACTATTGTTTTATGATTAATAATTTGTTTGGCATGGAATTGTCATGCTTATTGCATTGGTTGGCTGCATTAAATCCATATTGCATTCTAGCTATCCTAGATGCTAGAACATTACATCAAATTTAGTATGATAGCCTCAATATCGGGTCATTTAATAGTTCAACAAATGGATTCAATTTTAAAAAAAAGCTATAAAATTACTGAAATGCTATATAAATATGATCAAATGTGGGAGGCCGTGAATTAGGATATAGGAAGAATTGAAAATTTGAAAGCTACTAATTCTAAAACTAATAAGCCCCTTGATGAATAAGAATTTGAGTTCGATTCTAAAGATTGACTGGTCTTTTCAAAGTGCAAAGCACACTATAAAATCCGGGGTTCTTTTTTTATTCATGCTTAATGTGTATACATGTATTTATATATACATATATATGTATCTATATTTGTACATCCTTTCATATGTTTTTCTGTATATACATGCATATTTGTGTATGTTTGTATATGCACACATACATACATACATAAACATACATACATATAATACCCATTGAATGAACAAAACTTAACCACATTACTTAATAATTTTTAGCAAATATATGGATACATGTAATAATGATAAGAACTTGGATTGTTGAATAAATGATTAAAATTATTTGTAAATTTGAAAGGAAATATGATTTGTTTATCTAATTTGAAGACAATTTTCAAAATTTAACTTATAAGTATAAAATAACATGAAAGCAAATTTGACTTAATAAAAATTGCAACATAAATCAAAACAAAAGTGAAAGAATACAATGATTCTCAAGCTAGAGGAGGAATCAAAGATATAAGGATTTACATTACCGAAAAATGCTTCAAAATCAAGAATACATGTGAGATTGACAGTAACAAAGATTTAATGTAGGGGCACCAAACAACCTAAAGTATAGGAGGCCACACCACAATGCGTGAGAGTTGATTGCTGAAAAGCTGTATCATGACAGAGGACAAATTATATATATTGTATGTCTATAGTGGGGAAAGTGATAGTTGAGAAAAACTAGAACAAAATGATAGACTAAGCCACGGAGGTGATATGAGGGGTTTTTTGTTTGTAATTTAGTTGATTTAATAGCATGTGAAATCCTATATCGGGAGAAATCTTGAACCAATGAGTATCTAATAAGGGTTTAATAACACACGTTTAGTTGGTGAGTACTGAATAGGCCTTTGATAACATATGCTTAGTGCATCTTGCAAATATGCGTGTTGCTACACCCACATGTGATAAGAACTGAATAGGCCTTTGATAACATATGCTTAGTGCATCTTGCAAATATGCTTGTTGCTACACCCACATGTGATAAGAACTTTCATCATACTACAACGCTTTGCTTCAAAAGCACGCTTTAAGTTGGATAGATGTTAGGAACACTATCATCATATAAATAATCTAAAATGAAAGCCTTGTAGGATATGATAATGTGTATATTAACATAGGCGTCAGATGTGTGATTTGGATAAAGAAATAATTATAAAAGTGAAGTTCAAAGCATTTACATTAGTTGATCTTGACCTTATGGGTGAGTATTATTAGCATAACTCTACGGAGGATAGTTCCTTGTGCCCTCGGGAAGTTGATGACAACCCTTAGACTCAGACTTATGTTTGTTTCTGCAAATGATTGATCATAAATTTCTGATTTTGTTTAGTTATTTGTATTTAATGATTTATTTGGTGATTCGTGGTTAGGGAATACTTAAACATTTTCTCTTTTATTTATCATTCTTAGAATTGTTCATTCTTTCTTTACTGTTTCTCTTGTAATCCCTATGTTTCCTATTACTATAAATAGAATAATTACATTTAGGTTGCATTATTATGCATTTGAATGCAAAATTAAAATTCTCCTCTCTTATAGTGGTAGGATTGCTCTCACACACTATCTTTGTATATTTCTTTGTGCGTCTCCTTTCTAGTTCTTTGTCTTTTTCTTTATTCTCGAGTTCTCTTATTCTTCTCTAATTCCTCTTGTCTTGATGTTTATGTGCGAAATGGTCTTTATCCTACAAACTTAAATATATCACTAATCTCAGCTTTTAATTTCTTTATTTTTAAAATGTTCACAAGGTTCCATTAGTTTTTAAATAAAAATTTAGGCTGGCTTCAAGTTGTTTTTATTGATGGAAGCCATAAATTGTATATGATGCAGGGATATTCTTATTCAGAAGGATATCTTATTAAAATATCAGGTAGAGAATGTTTTTTTTTTAAATTTGTTTTGCTTTTAGGTAGTTTTCTTAGGATTGTTGATGTAAGTTTATGCTATAAGGTCAGGACATGCATTTCTTGGAAGATTGGAGATTATTTTTTTTCTCATGAATGATTTAGAGCTTATTTTTTTATTATGAATGATTTGGAACAAAATTATAAAATTTGAGGTTTTCTTCTTCAAGTGATTCCAAGAAGAGTAGGTGTGATTCCAAGGGAAATCCTTGATTGAATGATTTTAGAGATCCTTTCCTTCTTACATTCTCTTTTTCTTGTCATCCAAAATTAATATAGGCCACTGGTTTACTGGCTGACTGTATTACATTTTATACTTTGTTGGCTGAGATAGAGGGAGAACTGGAATAGTCTCTAGTATGGAGAAAAATTCTATAAATTTATATCAGCTGATGGCTACTGTCTTCATCTATGATGCACCGACACGGACACGGCGACACGGACGCGACACGACACGGACACGGGACACGGCAATTTTTAAAAATATAGGACACGGGTGCAGCGTGGACACGACGATTTTATCATTTAATAACCGGACACGCGTGTCCGATTTAGATTTTAATGTTTTAAATTCCGACACTCCAATGCCGTGTCGGACACGTGTCCATGCCGTGTCCGACACTGCATTCCCTCTTTAAGAGGCGTGTCGGTGCATCATAGGTCTTCATATGCCCTGGTAAAGAAGATATGAGGTAAAGTATGTCAATATGTGTCGCTATTTTCTTTTAACAATTCAAAATCGAGCAAGCATTTCTTATTTTGGTCATTGAGTAGATAAAAAAATATGTGAATTTGTTCATTGAAAATGCCAAAAGGCTATTGATTAAAGAGCCTCTAGAAGCCATAGCCATAACCAAGAACAGAAGTTCTAACTTAGGACTCTATTCACTTGTGTCAAGTCGTAACTTATATATGGAATTACACCATGATTTTTTTTTTTATAAATAGAGTGGTGTTCGGCATACCAAATCAAAATATTATTACCAAATCTTTTTTCATGGAACAATAATGCATGCTACTCTGTACATGTATGAAAGGGTAAAGAAGCGAACCGTTATGCTGAAAGGAAAGTAATTAAGAGTTCAATATATTCTAACTATGCGACAGTAGAATTCTGTAGGATCTCTTGTTTCTCAGTATTCCATGAACCCCTCCCCACCCCACCCACCACCCGCACAAACAGTAACATTCGCATTGCTACTGCCTCTCTACCAAGCATTAATTCTTACCAGCTGTGGAGTTAGCTGACATAAGTGACTTGCATAATTCGCTTATACTAAACATCATATAGATAGTCGGTAATAAGGATTTTATATCTGCTAAAAGATTTTCAAGAATGATTAACCATTTGTAGCAGCGCATGCTGTCTGACAAGAGAAGTTTGCATGGAAATGGCTGTAGGGAATGCTAAGAAGACCTTGTAATGTCATCCTTCCATTTGGTTTGTTTGATATACTGTTATCTTTATGATCCTTGAACTTGCAAATGTTTGGTTTTGGATAATTGGCTATATGAATAAAATGGCTACCCAATGCTCTTGGAATGTGATTCCATTATTGTTGTAGAAATTGGCTTTTAAGGCTCCTAAATAGTGGTCCGCTTGATTCTGAACTCTTATTTTATGTGTCTTGCAGTATTTGTTATGTGAAGCCGAGAAAAAGTCATCTCATCTTGTTGAATTCTTATTACAAAACATTTCAAAAAAGATAATAATGTAAGGATGTGAATAAAAATCTGTATTCCTTTCTAGTCCTTAATGCGTGTACGGTTTTGATTGTTGTGATGTAGTTTTTGCTCACTGCTTGCAGCTACTTCATGACCTGTGCTTGTGTTGACTACTGGGGCAGTGTTCTACCACAGCTTTCTGTTCTTAAAGGCTTTCCCTTAATTCCTCTGCACGGGAAGATGAAACAGGTGAGAATGGTGATTTTTAACTTATTTATCATCCATTAGCTTATCAAGGTGACACTGTTTTGCCACGTTTCAACCTGCTTCAATACTTCCTACTTTCTCTAGACTGCTCGGGAGAAAGCATTGTCATCTTTCTCTGCACTTTCAAGTGGCGTTCTTCTATGCACTGATGTAGCAGCAAGGGGACTAGATATTCCTGGTGTGGATTGGATCGTGCAGGTAAAATTTATGTTGTAGTTGTATAACAGAAGTATATTCCCTTTTATGTTACTTTTTGTGACGAGTCAATTCTTTCTGTACGTTGAACTTCGACAGCAATTGTGTGTCACCTGTGCTCCTTTTTGTCTATGTTGGATCTAGGTTTGGGCTGCATAAATTCTTTTAACTGTGGCAGTTAGTTGTTGGCTATTGTTTTAGGTGTACTTCCATGTCTCTCTAAAATGGGCCAATTAGGTTTCACGATTCCTTAGCTCTCCAATCAAGTGATTACAACAGTTGGAGTGTACTGTGGTTGTGACTTGTGAACAGCTCAAACTATTTTTATGAGATCTACACGAGCCTTGTACAGACATTTCAACTTTGCTAACTATTAGATATCATAAAAATATTTCATCTTTACTAGATTAATCATGATGCTAGTACAAATATGTTTATAGAAAAACCAAAGAAGAGAGCAATAAGGAAAGTATAATGAAGGAGAATATGTTTAATAACGAGGATATATTATAAATTATATTATAGATCTCCAATAAATATTAAACATTGGTGATAATATCAATACCATAATATAATAATTTAAATAATTCTAATATCCCGTGCAAACTCATGGAGTTATAGCAAGGAGCTTTGAGAGATGTATAGTGCAAAAAGATTGAGAGATCTAAGGTGAGAGTTATTTAACAGGTTTTTAAATTGCCAATCTGAGCCGATTGATGCTAGAATGAGATGTTTGGAGAACCGAGAACATTTAAAAGATTGACACTACATTGTTGAGTTTGAAGGCTTGACATGCCGTTGTAAAGTCAATGGGAGCAAAGATGTCGAGATGACGTTGGGTTACTAGCATTGTTGAGATAGGAGTGTGAAGAGAAAATAATTTGTACATGAAGAGAGTTCGGCGATGTGAATAGTAGAGAGTGCTTGATGAGGGTTAATAGGGCTAGGGCTATGTCATTTTCTAATACAAGCATGCCAATATAAAAATGATAAGGGTGCAATAAGAAAAAAACATAGTAAAGGAAAATTTCCCTCAATAATGAGGATATATTACAGTTATAAATATTATGTATACCTAAAAAAAATTAGGATATGTGATGAAATTATTATAATTACATAATAAATCTAATAAATCTAACAGTAACCATTTAAATCAACCTCCACAACAAACTTGGACAATTCTAAAGGAATTTATGAACATCACTTTGTAAAGAAGGCCAAAAATAATGTGGCAAGGTGATCTATTTAATTCTGCTTTGATCTGCTGTCAAATTTGAATGAAAGTCAGATAAAAGTGTTGATTTGTAGATCAGATGGAATATAAATTTTGTTCTTATAGAATAACAAGCCCACTTTAGACGAATAATTTGAATAGCTGGTTGGAGCATTAGTGACATTATTGATCAGTTGCTGACATTATTGAGCAGTTGCTGTAATGTAGGGTCCTCTGTGGTAGCTTGTTGAATATGATAAAGTAAGGGAGTGACTATAGAGGAAGTAGAAAAAGCTAGTAATTATAGAATCTGATTCATATAATTGAGACAAGATCAACCAATTTATTGGATCTTCTTGTATTATATTCAATAGAATAATCAAACCCAAGTAATATAACTAAAATCATTGTTGTTCAGGAGTTTGAAATAATTTCACGAATGCTACTTTGATTAGTTCTTATGATGAATTTTGCATCTAAAAGATATTGCCGCAACTTAGCAATATATTCTGTAATAGCAAAAGGTTTGCGAACATACTTAGAGAATGTTGTAGATGAGAATTTAAATTTTTATTTTAAAAGGCAATTAATTGCTTTCCTTGGATTAATATGGCCCCAATCCCAGTCTCAAAAGCATCTGTTTCAATATTAAAAGACTTAGTGGAATCTGTAGGGCTAGCAAAGGAGGATTAGATAATGCTAATTTCAAACCTTCAATGTAACATCGGAGTAAGGCATCCAATTAAAAGAATCTTTCTGTTGTAATTTGTTGGGAAAGTGAAGAACAACCCGTCAATAATAACCAGTAAGGCCCAAAAACCCATGCAATTGTTTAACTGTCATAGGCGTCGACCATTGTGAAATAGCAGAAGTTTTAGTTTCATCTGGTGATGCGTATATTGCCAACTATATGTTTTAATAAGGAATAGTAACTTGATAAAAAAAAAGTTTGGACTTAACGTGAAAAAAGTGAGTTTCCCCTTAAACAATTAAAATAGTATTCAAATGATGGACATGATTATTCATGGATTGACTGTAAATGATAATATCATTGAAGAAAATAATAATGAATTGACATAGATAAGGTTAGAATATAATTAATTAGGATTTTAGAAGCATGGATATTAGAGAGACCAAATGACATAACTAGAAACTTGTAATGACCCTCATGAAGCACACAACTGTTTTATGACTATTAGTGATAGCCACATGAACTTGATGATAATTAGAATGTAAATCAAGTTGTGAAAAAATAGTGACTCCATAAAGTTAATCAAATAACTCTTTGATAGTAGAAATTAGATATACCTATTTGGAATAAAATTTTCTTTAAAGCTCGATAATTCACACAAAAATGCTAAGAACCATCTTTCTTTTTATCAAAAACAACATGTGAACAAAATGGATTGACTCTAAGATGGATAACTAAAACTTGTAATGTCGTTAACCATGATTATAATTTGCATTTTTTTGACAATGAGGGTAACGATAAGGCTTAATATTAATAGGCTGAGAACACGAAATTATATGGATTAAGTGATCATGAGAGCATTGAGGGAGAAGATACGTAGAAGTTGTAAATAAATATCAAACTGAGAGATAAGCAATTGTAAAGGTGCCAGTATAATAGGTGTGGAAGAAGGAATAGGGCTATGATCAACCCCGATGTGTACCGACTGAAAATAAGCAGCAATGCGATTAGTATCATTTAATGTTTTTTTTTTTAAATGAGGGTAACGATAAGGCTTAATATTAATAGGCTAAGAACACGAAATTATATGGATTAAATGATCATGAGAGCATTGAGGGAGAACATACGTAGAAGTTGTAAATAAATATCAAACTGAGAGATAAGCAATTGTAAAGGTGCCAGTATAATAGGTGTGGAAGAAGGAATAGGGCTATGATCAACCCCGATGGGTACCGACTGAAAATAAGCATCAAACAATTAAAATAGCATTCAAATGATGGACATGATTATTCATGGATTGACTGTAAATGATAATATCATTGAAGAAAATAATAATGAATTGACATAGATAAGGTTAGAATATAATTAATTAGGATTTTAGAAGCATGGATATTAGAGAGACCAAATGACATAACTAGAAACTTGTAATGACCCTCATGAAGCACACAATAGTTCTATGAATATTAGTGATAACCACATGGACTTGATGATAATTAAAATGTAAATCAAGTTGTGAAAAAATAGTGACTCCATAAAGTTAATCAAATAACTCTTTGATAGTAGAAATTAGATATACCTATTTGGAATAAAATTTTCTTTAAAGCTCGATAATTCACACAAAAATGCTAAGAACCATCTTTCTTTTTATCAAAAACAACATGTGACAAAATGGATTGACTCTAAGATGGATAACTAAAACTTGTAATGTCGTTAACCATGATTATAATTTGTTTTTTTTTTTAAATGAGGGTAACGATAAGGCTTAATATTAATAGGCTAAGAACACGAAATTATATGGATTAAATGATCATGAGAGCATTGAGGGAGAACATACGTAGAAGTTGTAAATAAATATCAAACTGAGAGATAATCAATTGTAAAGGTGCCAGTATAATAGGTGTGGAAGAAGGAATAGGGCTATGATCAACCCCGATGGGTACCGACTGAAAATAAGCAGCAATGCGATTAATAAGAACAATCCGTCAATAATAACCATTAAGGCCCAAAAATCCATGTAATTGTTTAACTGTCCTAGGCGTCGACCATTGTGAAATAGCAGAAGTTTTAGTTTCATCTGGTGATGCATATATTTCCAACTATATGTTTTAATAAGGAATAGTAACTTGATAAAAAAAAAACTTTGGACATAATGTGAAAAAAATTGAGTTTCCCCTTAAACAATTAAAATAGCATTCAAATGATGGACATGATTATTCATGGATTGACTGTAAATGATAATATCATTGAAGAAAATAATAATGAATTGACATAGATAAGGTTAGAATAGAATTAATTAGAATTTTAGAAACATGGATATTAGAGAGACCAAATGACATAACTAGAAACTTGTAATGACCCTCATGAAGCACACAATAGTTCTATGAATATTAGTGATAACCACATGGACTTGATGATAATTAAAATGTAAATCAAGTTGTGAAAAAATAGTGACTACATAAAGTTAATCGAATAACTCATCGATAGTAGAAATTAGATATGCCTATTCGGAATAAAATTTTCTTTAAAGCTCGATAATTCACACAAAAATGCCAAGAATCATCTTTCTTTTTAACAAAAACAACATGTGAACAAAATGGATTGACTCTAAGATGGATAAATAAAACTTGTTAGGTCATTAACCATGATTATAATTTGCATTTTTTTGACAATGAGGGTAACGAGAAGGCTTAATATTAATAGGCTGAGAACACGAAATTATATGGATTAAATGATCATGAGAGCATTGAGGGAGAAGATACGTAGAAGTTGTAAATAAATATCAAACTGAGAGATAAGCAATTGTAAAGGTGCCAGTATAATAGGTGTGGAAGAAGGTATAGGGCTATGATCAACCCCGATGGGTACCAACTGCAAATATGCAGCAATGCGATTAGTATCATTTAATTTTTTGACGATGAGGGTAACGATAAGGCTTAATAATAATAGGCTGAGAACACGAAATTATATAGATTAAATGATCATGAGAGCATTGAGGGGGAAGATACGTAGAAGTTGTAAATAAATATCAAACTGAGAGATAAGCAATTGTAAAGATGCCAGTATAATAAGTGTGGAAGGAATAAGGCTATGATCAACCCTGATGGGTACCGACTGAAAATAAGCAGCAATGAGATTAATAAGAACAACCCGTCAATAATAACCAGTAAGGCCCAAAAACCATGTAATTTAACTGTCGTAGGCGTTGACCATTGTGAATAGCAGAAGTTTTAGTTTTATCTGGTGATGTGTATATTGCCAACTATATGTTTTAATAAGGAATAGTAACTTGATAAAAAAAAACTTGGACTTAACGTGAAAAAAAAGTGAGTTTCCCCTTAAACAATTAAAATAGCATTCAAATGATGGACATGATTATTCATGTATTGACTGTAAATGATAATATCTTTGAAGAAAATAATAATGAATTGACATACATAAGGTTAGAATAGAATTAATTAGAATTTTAGAAGCATGGATATTAGAGAGACCAAATGACATAACTAGAAACTTGTAATGACCCTCATGAAGCACGCAACAGTTTTATGAATATTAGTGATAACCACATGAACTTGATGATAATTAGAATGTAAATCAAGTTGTGAAAAAATAGTGACTCCATAAAGTTAATCAAATAACTCATCGATAGTAGAAATTAGATATACCTATTTGGAATAAAATTTTCTTTAAAGCTCGATAATTCACACAAAAAATGCCAAGAACCATCTTTCTTTTTAACAAAAACAACATGTGAACAAAATGGATTGACTCTAAGATGGATAACTAAAACTTGTAATTTCATTAACCATGATTATAATTTGAATTTTTTTGACAATGAGGGTAACGATAAGGCTTAATATTAATAGGTCAAGAACACGAAATTATATGGATTAAATGATCATGAGAGCATTGAGGGAGAAGATACGTAGAAATTGTAAATAAATATCAAACTGAGAGATAAGCAATTGTAAAGGTGCAAGTATAATAGGTGTGGAAGAAGGAATAGGGCTATGATCAACCTCGATGGGTACCGATTGAAAATAAGCAGCAATGCGATTAGTATCATTTAATTTTTATAATTGATGCAAGTGAATGTATTTAGCAATAGTATTAATATGAACACATAACGTGATCTGTTTTCCATGCCATTGAAATTGCATGATATACATTTTAAAGTTTGTAAGGAAATAATCAAGTAGCTCGAGACATTGAATTCCTAACACCATGTAGCTCCATGAATAGGAAGAACAAAAAGATCCATGGAAAAATGATTACCCTGTATATTGAGATTGACATTTGAAGATTTGCTTGTGCAAGTTCAGTTGTCGCTATTTTCCACCATGACCTTGAATGGTGAATTCTGAACTATCGACAACCCAATAAATTTAACCAGTTGTTTTTGAATAAATTTGTGGGTAGACTCAGTATAGATAAGAATATGAACTTGATGATTAAAGAGAAACCCATGAAGTTATTCTTTGGTGAAGGTTGGCCATCAAAAGCATGATGACTAATAGTTGTTGCTTCATTCATGTCATCAAGTAAAGATAGCAGATCCTGAGGAGATTGATTGCAGTGACACCACACATCACAATTATTGCAGAAACCTTTTTTTACGATTCTCTGTCATTTCTGCTAAGGCGGCGAGCTTTTGGATTGGGAAAGAAGGTTTAGTCGGTGTAGTGTAAAAAATATCAGGTTTGAGTGATGGAGGTTAGTTGTTGAGATTCATTGAAAGTTGGAAGAACCTGAAAAATATAAAACAAAAGAAAAAGTGGCATCACAAAATTTATCTACAAATAACTTAGCCAAATCAGTGGCTTGATCAAGAGTAGATGGCGTAAACCTCTCTATGGATATTTGATTTAGGGACCCACCCATGACTCAAAACAACTTCGCAAAAGCATTGTCAATATCGGGAAAAAAACTGCTAGTTGCCCAAATTGGTTTTGAAATTCTAAAATAGTTGAGTGCTGAAATAATTTTTTGAGTTCACCTCTAAAATTTTGTTTTTGGAGGGGCCAAGCCTGGAATTCTAGACCTTTAAAAATTCCAGCCAACTCGAGAGCCGATGAATCTTCTCAACCCACAAAAACCATTCCTCCGTCAGTCCAATCATATGGAAAGAAATCAAAGAAAGCTTATCCTAACTGGACAGCTTATGAAATCCATAAAATTGATCAACTTTTTGAATCCACGCTTTTGGATTTCCTCTGGAAAACTGATACAGTTCCAACTTGATCCCACAAAAAGGATTAGGGCTCAGTTGTGCTGGTATGCTAGAAGAAACTGATGTGGGTAAATTGGTGAAGGAAGCAGACTACTTTGGGGTTGGGAATCTTTCTTGGCTTTCAACTTACCTGATTTATTATTAATTTCTTGAAGAAGACCCCAAAAGATTTAAGGAGATAATCATACCTCCACCATCTTGACAGAAGATTGGATGCCTTCAACTAGGGGTGTAAGTGAGTCAAGCCAACTCGTGAGTTGGCTCAATAACTAGCTCGTGAGCCGAGCTTGATGAGTTAACGAGTCGAGCTTGAGCTAGCACTGACTCAACTCATTAGCTCGCGAGCCGACTTGTTTAAAAAATATTAGTATAAAATGCATTTAAAATATATTAGCATTTAAAATTTTAAGTTCAAAATTATTAAAAATATTTTAAAAGTTATATCTCACCTTTTTATTTTAGGCTATTCGTTATTATTTTTCTTATTTCTCATTCTTTTAATAATTTTATTATAGTAATTGGTTAAATCAATATCATTTCTCTCTTTCATAATAAATGAAACGGCTCGAACTCGTAGAATAAAGCCCGAGCTCGAACTTGATTAATTAATCAAGTTCAAACTTAAGCTCAAGCTAAGGGTGACTCGAGCTCGGCTTGACTTGTTTACACCCCTACCTTCAATTAAAAAAAAATATAAGGAAATGACTGAATAAAAATGAAAGCGCTGTGAGATGAGAAGTAAACAAAGATCGGTAGAGATTATGTGATTTGTGATAGGAGAAACTAGAAAGGGATGAGCGAAAAGGAGCAAACTAGGAGGTCTTAACAAAAAAGATCGATTGATGGATCAACTTAAGTTGACTAGCTATGGCACGAGGAGTATGGGCATGGAATGGAGATAAATGGAATAAGGAGATGAAGAACTGGACAAGGAGATGAAAGAAGAAAAGAAAGATTTATTTATTTCTTACCCCACAATAGAATAACATCTTTATTTATAATGAGGTTCCTACAAACATGCTAATACATTGCTTAAGCTAAAGCCAAAAAAATCAGTACATCCATTAATGATGTAATTAGTATCATTTTGGCATGTGAAGTCCTTCAACCAAGGTGGTGTTTTCCTACTCCTATGTGATTGCCGAGGGTCATGATGGTAATACTGCGGATGGCGTATCATGTTCCTACATTTCCATCTTATCCCACTATGATAAATGATGTCAAGACTACTCAATAATCTTGCAATCTTGTTCATCCGCATCCTCCATGCCACAGGATGCCAAGATTTATACTCATATTAAGCTGCTGTACGGTTATAAATATTCAGGTTCCTCTTCCCTTTTTTGTTTTACCTCCTTATTTATGCTCTTTATTGTCCTCCTGAAATTCCAATATTCTTATCACTCTTCTCACGAAACAAGTCACTCTCCAAATTTAGCCCACTTTATCGTTCTTGTTTTCCTCGTGGCTCTTCCTGTTCTCCATGAGATACTTGTGTTCGCCCTCTCACCTCTCCCTACCCCTTTTGTGGTATTAATTGAAGTTACTGAGTAAGAAAGCACTATTAGAGTTTTAAATGTGAATGAATCAGATATGATCAAGAAAGTTGTTTACTTAATCTGTTCAAAGATGCATATAATTAAAGAATGTTAATGGCCCATTTATGATTTGCGAATTTGAAATTTATTTTCCGGAAATTAATTATGAATGGAAATATCTTTGGCTTAGTGCAATCTTAGCTGTTGACTTGAATCAGACGTGAGAGCTTTTCTGAAATTGTAAGAGAAAACTTCTTGGGATGTTATTGTGTTAATGATGAATAAATTTAACAAATTTGTTGTGTTACTGTTTCAGTATGACCCTCCTCAAGATCCGAATGTATTCGTGCATAGAGTTGGCAGAACTGCACGGATAGGAAGGCAAGGAAATGCCATCGTATTTATCATGCCAAAGGTTTGCTTGTTTTTGCAGCTTTAATTTCACAAATTGTTACCTGAGGAATTATGCTTCCAGTTTGACTTTATATGCCCTTTTATAGGAAGATGCTTATGTTGAGCTTTTGAGTCTAAGAAGGGTGCCAACTCAAGAGAGAAAATGCTTTTCCCCTGCCCTTGATGTCATTCCTTTGGCAAGTTTCCTTATATTTTTATATGCCGTATATTATTGTTTTTGGTGACATCTATGCTATAATCTGTTTTATATTTTATTTTTATTACTTGGTCTGTTTTTTTTTTCTCTAAAATTATTCCGTACGATTTGAAATGCTGCATACTAAACTCATGTTACGGAAGCTTGATTTATCTTTGCTCAACAGCTTTTGGTCTTTTTTCCTCTTATTACGTGCTTCTATGACATCTTTAAGAGGACTGAATGATATGCAAGGATAAAAAGTTTTAACCAGAAATACTTTAGTAACTTTTTTGTGTTAAAATGATCAATCGCTAAGTCATCACTTTATGAACAATCAGAAGGTTGATCTATTACATTCTCCACATCTTTGTTGTCATACATATAGTAATAAACATTTGGCCTCCGATACCTATTTCTTGTTTCAGATGATCCTTCTTTGCCTTTTCTTTTTTCAAGAGTTAATTCAGGATTGTTTATACGTGATTTGACATTCCTTCAATCTTTTATGTAGGATAAACATGCGATTGTTGAAGTTGCAATAATATCTTTTCTTACACTTATATTATAACAATGTTGCAGCATGGAAACTTGTCTTAAGGACTTCGGAAGTTATGAACTTTTGTTCTCAACATCTGAATCTCAGTAGATTTTATTGAGATTCTAGCTGTTGGATACACATGAGCTCACGATTTTTATCAACATGTTGAAATACTTTGTTTCGCATGCTTTTGATTTTCTGCCCTAAAATAAAATAGAGTTAAATGTGATTGCTTGCTGTGACTAGTATTATGATATCTGGCTGTGTTTTTTTTTTGTGCTTTAGGTAGTACACGCGCCATATTGTAGAGGACTTTCCATCTCCAATGCCAAATTACACTGCATCTCCCTACTAAATAAAGGAAATTTTTTGGGTTAAAATATCCTAATTAATTTTTGATCAAAATGGGTATCTAAATCATTGAATGTTTTGAGATGATTGTAATATATGAATCAATGAAAATTTATATTGTACTAACGTCAGTGCAAATTCAATGCCAAATTTTATTCCTAAATAACAATTTTTGTTTTGGTGATTTTATTTTTCAATACATATTTTGCAATGTTGGAAACCTTCATTCAATTTAATGCTTTGAAGGACTGCAGGCTTGTTAAATGTCACTTTTGCAGATAAGGGCTGCTGCAATGAAAGATCGAGCCATCATGGAGAAGGGTCTTAAAGCATTTGTGTCATTTATTCGCGCATATAAAGAGCATCACTGCTCTTACATCTTCAGGTTGTGTCTTCCATCAATACAATTCAAATCATTCAGTACCTTCTTTTTTTGATGACCAATCCTTTACAGATGGAAAGAACTGGAGATAGGGAAATTGGCAATGGGATATGGCTTATTGCAGATCCCTTCAATGCCAGAAGTAAAGCATTATTCTTTATCGATTGATGGTTTTACTCCTATAAATGATGTTAATGTTTCTCATATCAAATACAAGTAAGTTTTTTCCCCCCTGTCCTAGTTAGCTAACTAAAGCTGGTTTATGTATATCTTTAGGAGAAACATTTGGGTCTGGAAATCCTCAAAATTTGATTAGGAATTTTAATTTCTTTAATTTATTTTGAGCTGAGTGTAATATAAAAATTAATTGATTTTTTATATATTTCTATCATTTTAATGCTGATCTAGGATCCAATTAGGATATATACACACTAAATTTATTTTCCATTTCTTTATCCTTCAAACTAGAGATCATTAATTCCTCTTTCATCTTTAATCAAACATTTTTCCCCTTTTATATTTTCCTGAACGCAGAGACAAAGCCCGGGAGAAACAAAGACAGAAGACATTACAACAGAAGAAAGAAGCAGAATCTCAACTGCCAAAATCAGAAACTGACAAGCAAAGTTTTAAACTTGCTCCTACATTGGTAAGGAAGAAAACTGGAAAGCAGCGAAAATCTATTCGAACAAAAGAAGATGATGCAGAATTGGAACGCGAGTACCGGTTATTGAAAAGACTCAAGAGAGGGGCTATTGATGAAAGTGAATTTGATAAACTTACTGGGTTTACAGGATTTGAGGAAGAGGATGGGGATACTGAGACTAATGTACTACAAGTATCAAATCTTCCAAAGCACAAAAACAGAAAGCACAAATTGAAGCATAAAGGCAGTGTTAATAGATCAGCAGTGAAAGGAGAGAATTCCAAAGATAGAAATTTCAAGTCAAATTGCTTGGCCAAGGTTCATAAGAAGAGGAAATGATATGTGATTTGATTGTGTAGCTTAGATTAAAAGTTAGTTGTCGCTGCTGAATATAATGATTTTTAAATTAGCAGGCATAATGGTAACAGGAATGATGAGATGGATTATTTTGTTATAATTTAAATTATTAATTTTATTTTGATTATTAAAATATATTTTAACTGGTTAGTTTGAGATATGCAATGGAGTATTTTTTTAGTGCGGATATATTTTTTTTAAACAGTCAAGTTTTAAATATATGATGTGCTCTTTATTTTAGGTGGGGCTTGAATTAAAATAAATAGAATTTAAATGACCATTTTATGTTAATTTATTTATGGATGGAGAATACATTGGATGAATTTTGTTTTATAATTTGGATTCAGAACATTGAGTTTTTGTATGATTGAGGGTCAATTTTGGATGACTACAGTTTCTATAAAGATGATTATAAGATTGTTGTGGAGAAAGCAGTTTTTTTGAGTGTTGTAAGAAATGGTGTTTTAGAATATAAATTTTTTGAAAGCAGCAAGTAGTAGTAAAAAAGAATTATGATTGTGATGTGAAAAGCAAAATAGTAAAAAATTTGTCTCAAATAGGAGAAATTATTCTGTGTGGAATCCGATCGCAAAGATGTGTTCGGTTGCTTACGTGGAAAGGGTTAAAAAGTCAATTGACTTGCGTAAACCTCGTAAACTCGACCCGTCTTTCAGCCCGACCCGGGAGATAATGTTAAATTTAGTTTGACGCTTATTTTTTCAGAATTTAAGGCGCGAATCACAGCAATATATAACGCTTAGAGCCAAAATTTTCGCAGAAAGAATGCCGATGAAGATGGAGATTGATCTGGATCTGGAGGAGGATGCAGGTTTTTATGAGCAGACAATATTTTTGCAGGTCTCGGAGGAAGCCGATAACCTGGAGAATGCCGACGTCCAGGAAACAAGTGCACATGAAGCAGAACACGTAGAACCAGTGATACAAGACGAAAAGTTCAGCTTATCGGTAAACTTCGCCTTCTTCCAAGTTTTCTTTATAGCAATGTTGCAATCAAATTTCTTTACATAGTCATTTTAGGGTACAAATATTTTAGATGTTCCTTTTTTGATGTAATTATTATCAACAATGTACATAATGTTAAATTGTAATTGATTTTAGAAGCAAGAATCGATGCTCCCTTATTTTATAGTATTATTGAGCTAGGGTACAATAACGAATATGTAGTTCGATTTTCTTATTGCAAAGCTTTGTTACGTATTAATTGCGCATGTATTGCTTATTGGTTTGATATACATTGAGTATTATGTGCGTATTGAATTGTTATACATTGCGTATTAATTGCGCATATGTTGTGATTTTATTACGTATTGGTTGCGTATTGGTTGGGTATTGCTTTGCTTAATTACTGCTTATTGGTTGCGTATTGGATAATTCATTTATTGCTTGTTTATCAGGATGTTTATGTTAATGAGAAAGAGGCATACGAGGCTTATCATAAGTATGGATATAATCTTAGTTTTAGTGTTCGTAAGGATCATCACAGTTACTGGCCTAATTCTAGAAATTTAAAATCCAAGGACTTTGACCTCTAAGATCATGTTTGGTTGCAGGATCTTTATAGGATAAGGAATAAGTGGTCAACAGCCTTCAATAAGGATTGTTTTAGCATGGACATTCTATCCACACAACGTAGCGAGTCTACTAATAATGTGTGTCATGGCATTTCTAAGCCCACAAGTTCTAAACTGATTACTTTTTGGGTTTAGAGAAGGTGATGAGGAATTGGCGCCGGAATGAACAGGATGAGGATTATAGATGCAGCCAGTCTGAAATAGAACCTGTAATAAAAAATTGCTCAATTTTATTCAAAGAAAATATATTCATTTTTTGAACAAGAATTTTTACAAGGTGTTGGTGTAATGAGTGTAGAGCTTGAGTCTAGTGATTCTTCAAAATTTTTTGTCTATTACACAGAGAAAAAGGATCACTCTAAACCATGGGTTGTTGATTTTGATGCACAGAATGGTAACATTCAATGCTCCTGCAGAAAGTTTAAAACGATGGGTTTATTGTGTTCTCACTGCATAATAGTTTTGAGGCAAATGGTTATTCGGAAAATCCCCGAGAAATACCTACTGTTGCGATGGTCAGCATGAGCTCGACAAGACATATATTATGGTCTAAATTTGAAAGAAAATTCTCAGAATAGCTATGAAGCTAGTAGTGGATTCATATTCAGAAATTATATCAGCAGGTTTGCATATGAAATGAGCACACGAGCGCAGCTGAATGAGGGTGGTGAAGAATTCCTATTGGCTGCGATGAAGGATACATCTGAAAAACTCGATTTGGTTGTTTTTGGGAAGAGAAAGACATACAAGTTTACACAGGGTGGCAGTGTACAACTGAAAGATCCCCTAAAGCGTAGGCCTAAAGGCATATCCAATGCTAGGCTGAAAAGCCACTGGGAAAAGAAGACAAAGAGTATGATTATAATTTCAGACTATTTTGATTTATTGCCTATTGTGTTGTTATTAATTTTTTTAACAGGGAAACCAACAGTGAAGAAATACACAACAAAAATTGAGACTCCTTTAAGCATGCCTGAATGCTTAACGGAGGATTTCATAAATTCTGTACACTCCAAGCAAACATTAGCTCAACAGTGTAATTTCACAAGCATGCCTGAATGCTTCACTGAGGACTTCATAAATGCTGCACATTCCAGTCAGCCATCTCCAGCTAAGCAGTACAATTTCACAAGCATGCCCGAATGGTTAGCGGAGGACTTCATATCACAAGCATGCCCGTCTAGTCAGGCATCAGTACAGCAGTTCACAAGCATGCATGAGTGCTTGACAGACGATTTCATAGCCGGGGAACCGTCCAGTCAACCATCAGCAAAGCGAGCAAAGCAATCTAATTTCACAAGCATTCCCAAATGCTTCACAATGGAACATATAAAAGGTGTACGTTCAAAAAAGCCATCAGCAACATGCCTGAAGTTGATGATGGATATCATTAAATCAGAAAATTCCATGTTATAAGAATATTTGTATGATGGATATTTGTAAGAATATTTGTTGATAAGATGTTTATTTAATAAATAATATTTGTTTTAGCTGTTAATTTTCATTTGCGTATGGTTTGCGTATACAAAGTGAATACAGCCCATATACCGCGCGTATACAGCGCGTATACCGCGCGTATACCAACGCGTATATAGTGCGTATACAGCGTGTATACAGCGCTTATATAGATTGTATTTTCTATATTTCTGAAAAATGCAATCTATTTTACATCACACTCTGACAAAGAGAGACTTTGGGTGTCAGTGTACAAAGCACAAACAGATAGTATTTTCTCTATTTTCTATATTTTTTATAATCATTTTCCAACACACTCTGACAAAGAGAGACTTTGGGTGTCAGTGTACAAAGCGCAAACATATAGTATTTTCTATATTTTATATATTTTTTATAATCATTTTTAAAATGAGTATTTGAATGATTCAAACAGAAGAAATGCATCGAATCAATTAAATTCGAATTAATTTAATTTTTTTGAGAAAAAACCAAGAACTGCCATTTGCGTATTCAATGCGCATGAAATGTGTCTACAACGCATACGTTATGCGTATAACATGCGTACTTTATTTACCCTCATATAAATCTTCTTAATCGATTTGAATGAGGATTCAATGGTGAGAAACCCTATATCCAACGCTCCCTGATTGTTTATTGACGGGGCGAATCATTCGAAAAAACTTTGATTCTCCATGTGGTCTAATGAGTCCTCAACCATTGAAGCACAACACACACACTCTAGAACCATCACTTGTGTAGCACAAGGGTGTTCTCAAACCACAAGTCTCCTTGTGAGATTTTTTATAATCATTTTGCAACGTTTCTAAAATGAGTATTTGAATTATTCAAACAGAAGGAATGCATCGAATCAATTAAATTCGAATTAATTTAAATTTTTTGAGGAAAAACCAAGAACTGCCATTTGCGTATTGATTGCGTATGAGATGCATCTACAACGCGTACGTTATGCGTATAATGTGCATACTTTATTTAATCACATATAAATTTTCTTAATCGATTTGAATGAGGATTCAATGGTGAGAAACCCTAAATCCAACGCTCCCTGATTGTTTATTGACGGGGTGAAGCATTCGAAAAAACTTTAATTCTCCATGTGGTCTAATGAGTCCTAAACCATTGAAGCACAACACTCACACTCTAGAACCATCACTTGTGTAGCACAAGGGTGTTCTCAAACCCAAAGTCTTCTTGTGAGATTTTTTATAATCATTTTGCAACGTTTCTAAAATGAGTATTTGAATGATTCAAACATAAAGAATGCATCGAATCAATTAAATTCGAATTAATTTAATTTTTTTGAGGAAAAACCAAGAACTGTCATTTGCGTATTCAATGAGCATGAAATGCGTCTACAACGCATACGTTATGCGTATAACGTGCGTACTTTATTTACCCTCATATAAATCTTCTTAATCGATTTGAATGAGGATTCAATGGTGAAAAACTCTATATCCAACGCTCCCTGATTGTTTATTGACGGGGCGAATCATTCGAAAAAACTTTGATTCTCCATGTGGTTTAATGAGTCCTCAACTATTGAAGCACAACACACACACTCTAGAACCATCACTTGTGTAGCACAAGGGTGTTCTCAAACCACAATTCTCCTTGTGAGATTTTTTATAATCAATTTGCAACATTTCTAAAATGAGTATTTGAATGATTCAAACAGAAGGAATGCATCGAATCAATTAAATTTGAATTAATTTAATTTTTTTTGAGAAAAAACCAAGAACTGTCATTTGCATATTCAATGAGCATGAAATGCATCTACAACGCGTACGTTATGCGTATAACGTGCGTACT
>NW_021319250.1:3236-4086 GCF_001605985.2 Dendrobium catenatum | reverse complement strand
CGCAAAGTGTTCTACATATTGTAATGCATGTACCTGCCATATTTTTGCATGAAAATACTATATTGAAAGATGTGCTTAAGTGAAACCCTCTATTTATTGCAAATGCATGCATGGAGGTGTATTTTTGCATGTAAATACAATATTGAATGATATACCTGAGTGAAACCCTCTGCTAATTACAAATGCATGTGAGAGGGTAATTTTGAATGTAATTGCAATGTCAAGTGATATGCTGGAATGAAATCCTCTGCATATCGCAGATGCGTGCATATTATGGAATGCATATCAATGTGCATTTTAATGCATGAGGGGGGTGGGATGTTCTGCATTTTCGGAGGTAGCTAGTTATGCAGGTAGTTATTGCTTACAAGCATGCAATAATTTATTTTGCGCTTTGTTTACTTCTTCTGTCCACTTGTATTGTCGCGAATCTGGTGGCTTGGCGCATTAAGATAACACACAATACATTTACGTGACATACATTCATAATGTATATATATGTCGTTAATTTGCCTGCATGATAATTCAACGCTTTCATGTAGTGCATAATGTATATGCATGCTAACGGGGCATGTTTCTATAGCGCAATTCATTTCATATGCTGAATAGCGTGACTGTATAAGCGTAATGCATTTTGTATGTTGTTATGCGTATGCGCACAATACATCCTACATATTGAATGACACATTTGTTATGATGCATTCTGCATGTTGCGACTGTATGCAAGTGCAATATGTTGGCATATAAATGTTATGCATTGTTATTGATGACAGTGATGTTGGTGATGACAGCACGATGATCGAGGATGGTGAAAATATGAAAATTCCTTTTTTTTGTTTTTCCCCTTTTT